>NW_007200812.1:0-749 GCF_000164805.1 Carlito syrichta | reverse complement strand
AGTCATCTGGGATTGTTTAATACAACAATGGATTGACTGAAGTTTCGCCTGGCCAAACTAGTTCAATGTGATACAAGACTGTCACATGATCAGGTCAAGCCTAGAAAGAATCCATTTGCTTTAAAAAGTTGACAATTTTCACCCACAAGCATAGATTATTGCTATAAAAACTTTTTCTCCTACTGTCTACTGCCAAGGAATTTGAGCTATTGTGCTAAATTAACATCAAATTATATCTTCAGCCCAAAATGGTAGCTTATGAAGAGAAGCTCTTTTCAGTCTTATTCAGTGTCGTTGAGCGCCTAGATTATACGCATTCAGAAAACATTTGTTGAATGAGTTAATTAATGAAAAACTTATCATTAGTTGCCTATCCTATCCAGATAAAACATTTTATCTGTTGAAAATCTGACCAATCACATTTGATGTCTCAGGATCTCCCAACATAAAGACTTCTGAGTAATTATAAAACTGAAAAAAGTAGTTAGCTCCAGTACTTTGAGTTCAAGTCAGTGGTTTTCAAACTTTAGCATGCCTCATGCTAACTAAGAACTAGTTAAAAATACAGATCATTCCATATGACCCAGTAATCCCCCTATTGGGAATATATCCAGAGGAACTCAAATCATTCTACAAAAAAGATACCTGCACAGTCTGTTTGTTGCAGCTGTATTCACAATAGCAAAAACATGGAACCAACCATGTTGCCCATTGAAGCTGGACTGGATAAAAAAAATGTGGTACATATA
>NW_007200811.1:0-608 GCF_000164805.1 Carlito syrichta | reverse complement strand
CAATTGCCATTCTGACTGGAGTTAGGTGGTATCTCAGTGTGGTTTTGATTTGCATCTCCCTGATGATTAATGAGGTTGAGCATTTCTTCATGTGTCTGTTGGCTGCTCGAATGTCCTCTTTTGTGAAGTGTCTGTTCACATCTTTTGCCCACTTTATAATGGGGTTGTTTGTTTTTTTCTTTTCAGCACGTTTGAGTTCCTTGTAGATCCAGGATGTTAAGCCTTTGTCAGACCTGGAGTTGGCAAATACTTTTTCCCAGTCTGTAGGCTGTCTTCCTGCTCTCTTGATGGTTTCTTTGGCTTTGCAGAAGCTTGTCAGTTTAATGAGGTCCCACTTGTCTATCTTATCCCTTATGAACTGTGGGTTTCGAGTTTTGTTCAGGAATTGGATGCCAGTTCCAATTTCCATGAGGGTATGTCCTTCATTTTCTAAGGTTCTTATGGTTTGAGGTTTTATATTTAGGTCTCTGATCCATTTGGAATTAATTTTTGTGTATGGGAATAGATAGAGGTCCTGCTTCTTCTGCATGTGGTCAGCCAGTTTTCCCAGCACCATTTACTGAATAGGTTCTCTTCTCCCCAGTGATAGGTGGTGGAGGCTTTGTTGA
>NW_007200810.1:0-1713 GCF_000164805.1 Carlito syrichta | reverse complement strand
GCCAAGTTACCCAGGCTAGTCTGGAACCCCTGGGCTCAGGCCTCCTATCACCTTAGCTGGGATTATAATCGTGAGCCACTCACCTGCCCCTATTCTTGAATACACTCTAATCAGGCTTCATCATCAATATACTACTGTCATAACTTAATCAGGGTCATCACTTTTTAGTCTTTATACCATTCTGTTTACTAACAGCATTTATCCAGTTAATCCCTCCTTCCTCCTTGAAATACTTTTTCAGTTGCCTTCTGGGAATAACTTATTGTGGTTCTCATCCAGCCTCACAGGCCCTTCCTTCTCAGTCTCCTTGGCAGATTCTGTCTCGCCATATTACCCTTTACACTTTGGGGTATCCCAAAGGTCAGTTCCCAATCTTCATACTTATACCACTTATATTCCCAAGCTGATCTCATTTAATTTGATGACTTTAAGTGCTCCCTGTATTCTCAGGATTCCCAAGTTTATGTCTTTAGCCTAGACCTGGCCCCCAACCAGAGTCATACAGTTGAAGCCTCTTTGACCTCTTCAGATGGTAAACATGCAGTTTGTCTAAAACTGAATCCCACCTTTCTCACCCCTTTCCTCCCCAAACTACTCCTTTCATAGTCTCTGTCTCTCAATAGATGGCAAATCTGTTCTTTGGATTACTTGTGTCAAAAATACTTGTGCTTAGCTGGGCGCAATGGCTCATGCCAGTAATGCCAGCACTTTGGGAGGCCGAGGCAAGTGGATTGCCTGAGCCCATGGGTTCAAGACGAGCCCGGGCAACTTGGCGAGACCTCATCTCTACAATAAATAAAAAAATTAGCTGGATGTGGTAGCGCACGCCTGTAGTTCCAGCTACTTGGAAGGCTGAGGTGGAAGGATTGCCTGAACCCAGCAGGTTGAGGCTCTAGTCACCATGAGTGTGCCACTGCATTCCATCCTGGGTGACAGAGTAAGACTTTGATTCAAAAAAAAAAAATACTTGGGCTCATCCTTGTCTCTTCTCTCTTATCCTTCATCTAGTCTATCTACAAGTCAGATTCTACCTTAAAACCACAACCTGGCCACTTTCCTCCCACATTTGAAGGAAAAAATTAAGTTTCACACCAAAATTACAACTTTTAGCAACTCTTGAAAAATGAGAAGTTCATGCACATTTCCAACATGGAATTTATATTGAATTTAGGGTGATGACAACTTATACATATAGATATATTGATAATGAATGAACATGTGGCAGTATGAACAGATTACTGGGATATATACCGATAACCATATATTGAATTTAGGGTGATGACAACTTATACTTATAGATATATTGAATTTAGGGTGATGACAACTTATACAAATTGCAGTCTCTACAGTAGTTAAGGATGTGAGCCTAGAAACTGGGTACAAGATATTCAAACCACAAATGAGAATGATTTCCCTGATGTCTGAACTGAATCTCGGTGGTTACTTGTGGTTTATAGAAATTAAAGCCAATGATTTAAGTAAGGGTGGTTTTAGGAAAGAACAACCAATAATACAACACAATGTAAGTGAAAGAGCAACATTTAGCCAGGCTCGGTGGCTCAGCCTGTAATCCCACGCCTTTGGGAGGCTGAGGTGAGTGGATTGCCTGAGCCCGCGGGTTCGAGACCCTCCTGGGCAGGCGAGACCTCATCTCTACAATAAGTCAAAATATTAGCCGGGTGTGGTGGCACGCGCCTGTAATTCCGGCTACTC
>NW_007200809.1:0-495 GCF_000164805.1 Carlito syrichta | reverse complement strand
AAAAAAAAAAAAAAAAAAAAAAAAAGAATCTGTTGGCATCTGTTACCTTAGAGAGTGGGACAGTTTTTCTAGCATTAACTAAGACATAGAAATGTGACATAAAAATATGGAAGGAATAACTAGAAAATTCACTCAGCTGTCGTGATAGGATTCCAGTTGTGTAGAAAAATAAGACATAAAGGGAGGATCACGCTGAAGGGGGAAGAAAGCATGCCATAGACCGAGAGGACCCAGAGAAAAGACCCACGGGACAAAGGAGTGTCAGAAAAGCCACGTCTGAGAGTGTTCTGCATCTCCCCTGTTGTCATTCTTAGATTGGTTGGTAAAGAGTAAAAAGAAAGACGAAGTCCCTTTTCCTTTCCTTTGGTATCGAGTGCTTCTGTTTTTTGTTTTTTGTGGGGTTTTTTTGTTTGTTTGTTTACGATTCAGGGGGTACACGTGTATTTGTTACATGGGCATATTGTTTAGTGGTGGGGATTGAGTCTCAGGTGGCCC
>NW_007200808.1:0-1505 GCF_000164805.1 Carlito syrichta | reverse complement strand
CCTGAGCCCAGCAGGTCAAGGCTGAGGTGGCCGTGGGCATGCCACTGCACTCCAGTCTGGGAAACAGAGTGAGACTCCTACTCCAAAAAAAAGAAAAAAGCTAAACATAGAAAAAGTACCAAAAAATATCATATCATAATCTTAGGTGACCACCATCCCATATGCAGTCTGGCAGTGAGTAAGATGTCTTTATGTGGCAAATGGCCGTATTTGTCTTTGGAGTATCTCTCGCCTGATCCCATTCCATTCCGATTCTGGTTAGCATACCAGAGAGCAAATATCAATGAAGTGATTCAGAAGTAACCAAATATCTAGAATTTCTGTCTTTGTGTGTATTATTTTTTAGACTGAGGGATTCTGAAATATGGACAGAGGTTTTAGGTTTTAAAGAAAACATTTTAAGATTTTTAAAAATTTTTTTTAGCAAATTGGCTAAAAATCAAAGCTTTCCCTTTTAAACAGGGGCTATTGTTAATGAAGTGCTCCTCTTCAGTGTTTTCTTAGTGATGTCTTATGATTCATAATCCTTCTTTATATAGCTATGACCTTATTTTTGTCCTGACAAAATTCTTCTGCCTCGCCTGGGCAACATAGTGAAACCTCATCTCTATAAAAATCGAAAAATTAGCCAGGCATGGTGCCGTGCGTGCCTGTAGTCCCAGCAACTCAGGAGGCTGAGGCGGAAGGATCGCCTGAGCCTAGGAATTCAAGGCTGCAGTGAGCTGTGATTGTGCCACTGCACTCTAGCCTGGGTGACAGAATGAAATCACGACTCAAACAAAACAAAAAGAATTCTTTTGCCTGAACAACTGGGAGGATCTCAGGCAAAGGAGTAGGATGGCAAGAGATTTCATTCTTCATTTGAGGAATATTCTTCTCAGACATAAGGGAAAGACAGCCTGATGTCTTATGATTCGTAATCCTTCTTTATATAGCTATGACCTTACGTGTGTTCTGACAAAAGTAATTATTTTATTATTATTTAATTATTCACATTTCAATCATTAAATCTGAACTAACAGTTACCTCTAAGAATTGTTAAAACAAGAAAACACAATTATATTTGGTTGATACTCACTTAAGTAAAATGCTTGGGAATTTGATATTTTTAAGAGGAAAAAAATGAGGATGTACCCTATACCCAGTGAGAAAAATACAATGAGGCCTGTTAAAATAAGGCGGATTTTTTTTTTTTTTTCCAATCCAACAACACACATGATCACTGAAAAGAAAACGGCCTCCTGAAGAAAATGGTCATGTGTTGCTTTGGGAAAAACAATGTCAAATGACAGAGGACTGCAGAAACAAAAAAGCAGAGTAGAAATTCCTCCTTTAATTTGTATATTCCTGTTTTTTTTGTTTGTTTGTTTTTGTTTTTTTTTTTGAGTTGGAGTCTCACTCGGTCGCCCAGACTGGAGTGCGGTGGCCGGGAGCAGCCACCGCAGCCTTGACCTGCTGGGCTCCGGCGATACTTCCGCCTCAGCCTTCCAAGTAGCCGGAATTGC
>NW_007200807.1:0-957 GCF_000164805.1 Carlito syrichta | reverse complement strand
AGGTTGTGGTAGGTGACTGAGAGCGGCCACTGCACTCCAGTCTGGGTGACAGAGTGAGACTCCAACTCAAAAAATAAAAATAAAAAATGGACAGAGGATATGAGCAGACACTTCTCAAAAGACACACAAACAACCAACAGATACATGAAAAAATGCTTAGCCTCACTAATTATCAGAGAAATGCAGATCAAAACCACACTGAGATACTCCCTTATTCCAGAAAGGATGACCATCATGAATAAATGAAAAAACAGGCTGGGCTCGGTGGCTCAGCCTGTAATCCCGTGCTTTGGGAGGCCAAGGTGAGTGAATTGCCTGAGTCTGTGGGTTTGAGACCCACCTGGGCAACTTGGCGAGACCTCATCTCTACAATAAATCAAAAATCAGCCGGGCGTGGTAGCGTGTGCCTGTAGTTCCAGCGACTTGGAAGGCTGAGGCGGAAGGATCGCCGGAGCCCAGCAGTTGAGGCTGCGCCGGGAGCGGCCACTGCACTCCAGTCTTGGCGAAAGAGTGAGACTCCAGCTCAAAAATAAACAAATAAATAAATAAATAAATAAATAAATAAATAAATAAAATAAATGAAAAAACAATAGATGCTGGTATGGGTGAGGAGAAAAGGGGTCGCTTCTACACTGTCAGTGGGTGTTCAGACTAATCCAATCTCTATGGGAAATAGTGTAACCATATCTAAAAGAAGTAGAAATTGACCTTCTATACAATCTAGCAATCCTCCTCCAGGAAATATACCCAGAGGAACACAAATAGTTGTACAAAAAAGACATTTGCACACACATGTTTATTGCTGCACTATTCACCATAGCTACAACATGGAACCAATCCTACTGCCAATTGAAAATTGACTGAACATAATTGGATATTATGTAACACTGAGAATTAATTTATTAATTCCTGGGTCATGCATTAGAAAATTAGACAAATACTACCTATCTATAGAAA
>NW_007200806.1:0-529 GCF_000164805.1 Carlito syrichta | reverse complement strand
AAACAAAAGAATCTGATGGTGACGCTAGATTTGGGATTTGAGGCCTGACTGCCCTCCTGCAGTCTGTTATCATGCCCAGGAGGGCTTGTGATGCCCGTCCCAAATCTGAGGACTTGGGATTTGGCATGGCCTAATGGCAAAAGGAGAGGAAATCCTGTTGCCTGTTTTCAGTGTGTCCAAAGAAAAGGTGAAAAATCATCTTTCTGATTTGGTAGGGGTGAGGGTGAGGGTGGGAGGACATTGTATATAATCTTGAGTGCATGTGAGTGTACTTGCATTTTTCTGGGGGCCAAGCCTATAGTTTCCATCAGATTTTCTAAAAGATCTATGAGTCCTTGAAAAGAAACTCTAGGTTCTTCTGTTCTCTTTAGCTCTCATGAAGTATTGTAGCCAGTTTATAGCAAACTCACTTTTTCCATTAGGAGTTCCAACTGTATGTGCAGCTCCAATCTAGTTCTGGAGGTAGAAGGCCAGATAAATTGATGGTGGCTGATAACCTATCTTCCTTCCTTCTGTCCTTCCTTCCTTC
>NW_007200805.1:0-823 GCF_000164805.1 Carlito syrichta | reverse complement strand
CCATCAGATTTTCTAAAAGATCTATGAGTCCTTGAAAAGAAACTCTAGGTTCTTTGTTCTGTTCTCTTTAGCTCTCATGAAGTATTGTAGCCAGTTTATAGCAAACTCACTTTTTCCATTAGGAGTTCCAACTGTATGTGCAGCTCCAATCTAGTTCTGGAGGTAGAAGGCCAGATAAATTGATGGTGGCTGATAACCTATCTTCCTTCCTTCTGTCCTTCCTTCCTTCCGTCCTTCCTTCCTTCTCCTTCCCCTCTTCTCTCCTTCCCCTATTTTCCCCTTCCCTCCTTCCCCCTTGCTTCCACGATATGTCTCACTCTGTCACCCAGGCTGGAGTGCAGTGGCGTAATCACACCTCACTGCAGCCTCAACCTCCTGGACTCAAGCAATCCTGCCCCAGTCTTCTGAGCAGCTGGGACTAAAAATGATATTTCTAAGGGTTCTAATACTTTTATTTGGTTCCAAATAATTTCCCACAGGTGATCCATTCATTTATTCTTTGACTTACTCACCCAACAAGTGTTCACTGAGTATATTACTTTCCTAGGGCTGCTGTAACAAAGTACCACATGTTGGGTGACTTGAAAGAATGGACATAGCTCTTCTCACATTGGTGGAGGCCAGCAGTCATAAAGCAAGGTGTCAGCAGGGCCACGGTCTCTCTGAATGCCTTTCGGGGAGGACTTTCTTCCCCTCTTCTGGTCTTCAGTGGTGGCGCAACCCTTGGGTGTTCCTCACCCTGTGACACATCACTCTAGTCTCTGTCATCACATGGTGCTCTCTCTGTCTTCTTCCTCTCTTTCTTATAAAAATAATAGTCATA
>NW_007200804.1:0-902 GCF_000164805.1 Carlito syrichta | reverse complement strand
GCCATTTACCTTCTAATCATAAATGGACTCTTCCTGCTGTCCCAGTCCTGCTACACGGCCAGCTCAGCTGTCCTCTGCTGCTTTCTCTCCCTAACATGCCCCCTCACATGCACTGTGTTTCTCCGACTCGGCTCACTGACACCACACACACACACACACACAGTAGTTTCTCTCCACGATGACCTGGAGAATGTCTGGAGAATGTGCCAGATTTTATGGAGTTAGACAAGGAAGCCAGGTGGGCAAACAGGCCATGTTTAAGCCCAATTCTTTTGAGCTCTAAAAATAAAAAACCAAGACTGGCCTGCCCCTGAGACTTTTATCTGATGGAGTTCTAAGCATCTGGACATCTATGATATGGACATGTCGCCACCACCCAACCTGAGACCGGGGAGCCTGTGAGCAGAACACCCCGGTAGTGAAGCTCTGCTCATTATCTTCTTATGAACAAAGGGTGAAGGGAGTGGTGTTTGGTGTTAACTTAGGAGTATGGTATTTGGGTACCAACAAGTATCCCAGACCGACGTGTGTGTCCTCAGACCCTCAGGGGATGGTGTATGTTGTACTTTTCTTCCTGCTTTTGGTAAATGAAAGAAAAGTTAGGTGGCCGGGACAGTGAGGGCATGAACAGAGGCAGGGGCACTGGCTTGGCCTGGCTTGATCTAGCCTAATGCTCCCTGTGCCACGGGGAAGACCACGTGCCTTTTCCCAGTTCACAAACGTGGAAACGAGCTAGCCAGGGACAGGAGTGAACAGACAAGCCCATCCGGTCTCCTTCCGGGACCTGTGTTCCTCCCCCCACCATCCCGCTGCCTTCTGGTCACGTCCTTCAGCTGCCACCATGTGGCCCTGGAGGATGTCCATGCAGGAGACCCTGGGTAGACATGGGGGCTCATCCTGCA
>NW_007200803.1:0-675 GCF_000164805.1 Carlito syrichta | reverse complement strand
AAAAGCTACCATAAAAATCCCATCTCTGTGGCTTGAGATTAAAAAAGAAAATTTCACATCCCACTTTTCAAGACATAAAAGAGATCCACACTTTTCATGTGCAGGTGCGGCAGGCTGCTCAGGCACCGTGGGTTGACCATTACATCTTTTATCAACCCCAGGAGACGTTATAAGGAATAGCAGACTGGTGGGTAGATAGGCGGCTCAGAAAAAGATGCATTCAGGCGGCTAAGAAAAAGATGCATTCACAAGCAGTTCAGTTGGAACCAAGTGAAACATTTTTATGATCTGAATGCAAGTTATTTTGAAGTAATTAAACAAACCAAAAAGAGTCCATGCTGCTCTCAGCAGGTGCAGAGAGGATTCTAGGAATGGTGGCAGCTTTTTAGAAAGCGTTTAGTTGCACAGTATGAGGCAGGCAACAAGGACGGCTAGTTTCATTGCTGGTGTGACTTCAATTAGAATGTCCAAAGGCATGGTGCGTGGGGGTTTTGTTGTGATGTTTCTAATGAACAGGCGTAAGGGGAGGAGAGGTGTTCCTTGTTGCTATGGGTTCCTTCCGTGATATGTCTGAGTGTGTGCATGCTGCCCTTTGGTCATCTGTTGTCCTTCAGCCTATCTTTCTGTTGGGGTACCCTGCAGTGGACAGCCATGTTTGTGGAGAGGACTCTTAGA
>NW_007200802.1:46135-47888 GCF_000164805.1 Carlito syrichta | reverse complement strand
ATTCTCCTACTTATTTTTGGGCCTTGCATCATCAAAAAGCTTGTAGCCTTTGCTAAAAATCAAGTCAGCACTGTTCAACTCATGGTACTCAAGCACCAGTGCCAACCGCTTAGTACTCATCCTTGGTGTCTCAACTCTCCTACCCATTTTCAGAATGGTCTTAAAAAAAAAACCTATGTAGACCCATGATTGGGTCTTATCTATAGGTTCCTCTGAGAGGGGGGAATGAGAGACCCAAGAGATTAAAAAAAAAAAAAAAAAACACTCTAAAGAGAACTATTACTATTTGAATTCCTACCCCACGTTCACTGTATTTGTTTGCAGTGTTTGCACTTAGAATTTTGTTAAGCTTAATTTTTGTTTGTCTCATAAAATAACTGATTGCTTCCGCAACTGCTGCTAGCAGTATGTGAATGTCAAGTAATAAACCCCTCCCGGACATTCCTTTGCTTAGCCTGCCTGCTTGCTAAACCTAGCTTATCTGACATTCCACTCTGCTCATTTAGCAGCTCCCCCATCAATCACAGGTAGCTGAGCGGACCAGACCAATCCCAAGTGCCCCCGTACCCATTAGAAGAAATTAACCTATCATGTAAAAACAAGTTTAAAGTTCTTTCCCCTCCCTCTGTAATGATGTATAAAAACTGCTTGCCATGCTGAATCGGGGCTCTCGTCCCTGAAGCTGCTGCTTCGGGCGTGAGCCCAGACTCGAGCCTGAATAAAGACCCTTGTGTGTTTGCATCAGAGCTGGCTCTTTGTTGGTCTCTCGGATTCTGAAATTTGGGTTTAACAGGTTCCCAGGGCGGCACCTCCAGCTTGCCAGCCCCTCTCTCCCTGTGCCTCTCCTCTCCATCCATTTTCCCTCACCCTATCCGAACCCTAACAGTGCTTACTTGCCTTCTATGAATCGTCTTCAGTGAAATGTCTCTTCCCCATGTTCTAAATGGATTGTTTGCTCTTTTCCGATTGGATTTTGAGAATTCTTTTGTTTCATTTCCTTTCATTGAAGATACTCATTCTTTGTCTGATATGTTTTGCAAATATTTTCTCCCACTCTGTAGCTTATCTTAACATCGTCTTGACAAGGTCTTTCATAAAGTAAAAGTTTTTAATTTTTGTGAAATCCAGTTAACAGCCTAACAAATCACCTAAGAGGGCTGGAAAAGCAAGATTACCAAAACCCTAATTATCTAACCCCAAATCCAGATCACCAAAATAAAAGCCCAAATACAGGACATAGAAGACAAAAATATAATAGCAAAAATCAGTGAAATAAAAAGCTGGTTCTTTGAAAGGATAACCAAGATGGATGGACCCCAGCTGGACTGACCAAGAAAAAGAGAGAAAAAGTCCAAATAAACAGTCAGAAATACAAAAGATCAAGTCACAACTGACCCTGAAGCAGTACAAAAGATTATCAGAGATTACTATGTACACTTGTATGGAAACAAATGCGAAAGTCTAAATGAAATGGAGGACTGTTTAACAATACACAACTTCTCCAGGTTGAAAAAAGAAGAAATTGAGACCCTAAATAGACCAAAAACAACCCAGGAAATTAACTTTGTCATAAGAAAACTACCTACGCCAGGCTCGGTGGCTCAGCCTATAGTCCCACGCCTTTGGGAGGCTGAGGTGAGTGAATTGCCTGAGCCCACAGGTTCGAGACCCGCCCGGGCAACTTGGCCAGACCTCATCTCTACAATAAATCAAAAATTAGCCAGGCGTGGTAGCGTGCGCCTGTAGTCCCAGC
>NW_007200802.1:44178-46031 GCF_000164805.1 Carlito syrichta | reverse complement strand
CTCCAGTCTGGGCGACAGAGTGAGACTCCAACTAAAAAAAAAAAAAAAAAAAAGTAGGCACCTATTTCAGTCTTTACCAACTGGCTTCATTAGGGAAAGCTCTTTACCTGTCAGCCCATCCAGGGTCTGAGTGGGCCATCCGGTGGGTCTGTAGGCGCATTTGCTGCTAAAGTCCTTGGGCAAGCTGGACTGTATCAGCAGGCTAGTGGGCAGGTCTGACTTCTGGGTCAATGGGGCTTACTTGAAGCCTGGATCTGCAGGGCTGGGCCTAGATGTTGTGTTCACTGAGGCACACCTGAAGCCTGGGGTCTACAGGGACAGTCCTGGAGCCTAAGTCCACTTGTGTGGGCCTGGTGACTGGGTCCATGGGGATGACCTACAGCCTGAGTTTGCAGTGCATAACTCTGTGGTGAGCTGGGTACCTGTGCCTGGTCTTGAGTTCCTGAGGTCTAACCTGGGTCCTGGATCCAGGGGGTCAACTAGGAGCCTGGGGCCGCAAACGCTGGCCTGGAACTGGGGAAGGCCTGGTTGTTGGGTCCACAAGGGTTAGCATGAAGCCTGAGTCTTTGGGGGCCAATCTGGAGCCTGGTATCTGGGGGCTGGCCCTGTTCAGGGATTTGTGGGGGCACGAATAGTGCTGGGGTTCACAGCAAAGTCAGGTGCTTGTTTCATTCTGCTTCCCTCTCAGGAAGGTTGTCTCTCTCCACACCTGGATGTGAAGGAGAGGTAACATAAGGCATGTAAAACTGTCCTTCCTACGCTTTTCAATATTTCTTTTCTTGTTTCTGTGCTCCATTCATGTGCCGCAATCTCTCACTTAGATCCCTTAGTTACCGTGAAAGTATCTTTCTGTGTGCGTGGTTGTTTTAATTTCTCTGAGGGGATGAAATAGAAAGTCCTATTCATCAGCTTGTTGATGTCACTCTCATGAGAAAGAGTTCTTCACCTTTGGCACCAAAAGAATGGTCAACGAAAAGAAAAATTGGATTTCACAAAAATTTTTTATTTTTTTATTTTAAAGTTGTGGAGCACAGTTCAGGGTTAAGTACACAAATGGTCATAGTGCAGGTAAAGTTTGGGCTTCGCTTTGGTCCCCGCTTCACCTGGTTTGAGATCAGGTACCCTTAGTGATGAGGTGTGTCCCCTCCTCCCTCCCCTGGCCGTTTCCCACTACTGCCAATCCCTTTCATAAAGTATTACGATAATTGTTCAAGGTCCGCTTACGGAGAACATGTGATACTCAGTTCTTGGTTTCTGTGATAGATCACTCGGTATTATAGACTCTAAGTCCATCCAAGTTGCTGCGAAGTTCAAAATTTTGTCTTTTATGGCTGGGTGATATTCCATTGTGTCTATGTACCATATTTTGTATCCAGTCCTCTTTCCATGGGTAGCATGGTTGGTTCCATGTTTTTGCTATTGTGAATAATGCTACAATAGGCATAGACGGAATATACCTCAAAACAGTAAACGCCATCGACAATAAACTCACAGTCAACATCCTGCTAAACAGACAGAAATCAGAACCATTTCCTCTGAAAATTGGCATAAGGCAAGGCTGCCCACTCCTGTTCCTCCTGTTCAACATAGTGTTGGAAGTCCTAGCTAGAGAAATCAGACAAGAGAAGGAAATCAGGGCTATCCAAAGAGGAAAAGAGGGTATCCCTCTTTTAAATCCACGTTTAAGGAGGTCACCGGCGTTCGTTTTCATGCTCCTTAAACAAAAAAGTAACAGATGCTTACACCAACTTCCAGCCCCGAGGACTGAGCTCATCACCCGGTGACCGGGTCCGCGTGGCTCCCCGGGCGCGGACCCGCGGCTCGGAGGGACCAGGCCGGGCCGCCGGGGGAAC
>NW_007200802.1:33179-43795 GCF_000164805.1 Carlito syrichta | reverse complement strand
GGCGGGCGTCGCGCGAGCCAGGGGCAGACTGCGCAGTGGAGAGAGCGGCGTCGGTGCCCGCGGATCCGAAGCGCGCCCCCTTCTGTCTTCTCTGGGAAGCATGAGCGCGGGCGGCCGTCGGGGCCCCTTGCCAGGGAGAGAAGAGAACGCAACAAGACGAGATGGCGGCCGTCCTGCGGAGCCTCCTGGTCTGCAGTTTTGGGGTTTTTTTTGAGTTGGGGGTCTCACCCTGGCGCCCAGGCTGGAGTGCAGTGGCCCGCTCATGGCCGCCGCAGCCTCGACCTGCTGGGCTCCGGCGATCCTTCCGCCTCAGCCTTCCAAGTAGCTGGAACTACGGGCGCGGGCTACCACGCCCGGCTAATTTTTTGATTTACTGTAGAGCCGAGGTCTCCCCATGTTGCCCAGGCTGGTCTTGAACCCGTGGGCTCAGGCAGTCCTCTCACCTCGGCCTCCAAAAGTGCTGGGATTATAGGCGCGAGCCACCGCGCTTGCGCTGGCCTGCAGTTTCTGTGTGCTCCTGATAGGGAGAGTGGTGGGGGTTGGGGGTACGGGAAAGTTGGGGGGACTTGAGGGGGAGGTGGCAGTGTTTTGTGTGTGGGGAGGGAGGGAGCTGTGGCACCGCCTGGCCCCAGGGCAGACCCTTGCCTGGCTGCCCAGATAAATCGGAGCCTCAGTTTGAGACTCAGAATGGGGAACCCCTGGCACCCCATTCTGTCGCAGTGACTGAGTGTGTGCCTGTTTCTGCCCGGAGTCATCGGGGTAAGGGTCTTTGTATGTCTTTTGGCTTTTAAAATGTTTTGAGCCCCAGATACCTCAACGTTGGCCTTCTCCCTTAAAGCCCCCCCCCACCTTCCCTGTCTCTTAGGTGAACTTTTAAAGCCCTCTACTGTATGTCCAGGCCTTGCTATAACTAATTGCCTTGCCTTTGGGGTACAATGATCCTGGGTGAGAGCACAGTTGGAAAGTGACTCCAGGGCTATAGGTCGAGCGTCTTAGCATCGGGAATCTTCTGAGCTTCAGCCCCTAACAAAATAGAAACGTTGCCCTTGTCACCTCTGGTACTGTCTTCAGGGTTTGCCCTGTTTTCGGAATATGCAAGTGTACAGTTGGCACCAAGTAAGAAAGTCATCCTTGTGTGACAAGAAGCCGGTCTGGGAGATCAATTATCATTTGCTGTGCACCTCTAGGGATTTTCTTGACACTTTGGTAAATAATATAAACTGTTCTGGATAATTCACTTTTGGAATCAGTAAAACTGGATGATTCTGCGATATTATTTTGAATTGCACTGCAAAGCTGACACTCTGTGACTTATTTCATGACAATTCACAAAGATCCTTGACTGATCTTAAATTGTTGTGAGTTATAGATTGCTTAAGAGAAAAGAGAAAGGGGTTCATTATGTCCAAAATATAGGGCTTTAAATTATCAGCAATATTTTAAGCAAAATTCACAATCATCCAACATCGATTTATTCAGTCCTTGGTAATTAATTCTTGTTCCGCGGAATCTGTGTTACCCGTCTCCTGAACCCATCAGTTTCTCTCTTAGCTATTTGGAAATCCTGACTCGGTTCACTGGTGTGGTCTCAGAATCATTTAAGTGATGCCCTCAGAAGCCTGTGCCCGAGTACCTGGCATAGTCCTTTTCCATTAAAGAAAAGCACTCTGGTCTGTAGGTGATTTGCAAGAGCTTTCAGGAAAGCATCAGAGAAAACAAAAACTACTTGTAGATGACAGAAAACTTAAAATGGTGATGATTAAGCCCTTACTGATAATCTTAAAAGTGAAAGATCTGATAATAATTTCTTACAAAAAATAATGACATTGACAAGGAAGTTTGGTGGTTTTTGTGGCATGCAAGCCAAAATCAAGGCTATCCAAAAAAGTGTTAGACAAAATATTCGCATAGTGATTAACCTTATTTTGAAGAAGTGTTAATAGTGCATTTATCTTGAAGTGTGGCATTTATGAATATAGATGAACAGAATCTTTGCAGAGAAAAAAAACCAAACATATATAATAATCCTGAGGCATAATCCCTGAATGTATGTATTAAGCATATGTAGACTGTATCAAGAATATGTCAGGATTATCAAGGAATATGATTTAGTCAGTCTGGAGTAGCTTCTTAACATCTGTGTAATGAAATTCCATAAGTTATTGATGTGAATTCTCAACTGAGAACCACTGACCTACCTAGAAGATACTGTATCCAAATTAAAGAAGTCATATTATGACTAAGTTAACATTCAGGAAAAAAAAAAAAAGACCCTAGACCAGGTACCTCACACTTGGAATTTCAGCACTTTGGGAAGCTGAGGCAGGCAGATTGATTGAGTCCAGGAATTTGAGACCAGCCTGGGTAACATAGTGAAACCTCATCACCACGCACACAAAAAAATTTAGCTGGGCATGGTGATGTGCGCCTGTAGTCCCAGGAAGGATTGCCTGAGCCCAGGAGGTTGAGATTGCTGTGAGCCATGATCGTCATGAACATTGAACATGCCATTGCACTCCAGCCTGGGAGACGGTGAAACCCCTCATCTCTCTCTCTCTCTCTCTCTCTCTCTCTCTCTCTCTCTCTCTCTCACACACACACACACACACACACACACACACACACACAAAGGAAAAAGAAAAAAAAAATCCTGAAATTATAACTGATTGCATTATACTGTTGTCTAATATCAGGCAAAGCAGCACCAGGGCTCTGATCAATGGACATGGAAATGAGGGTATTGATGACTTTCTAAGAACGTCATACCTTCATAGAACTTCTGAAATATTCATATTAATAACATTTTACCTATACAACTTTAACTTGGGGAAAGCAAGCATCCTTTTTGATTTGATAATGTTTTCCACACAACTCATAACCGTTGATCAAATAAAGATTATTTTATTTTATTTTATTTCATTTCATTATTTCATTTCATTTGAGTCAGAGTCTCACTCTGTCACCCAGGCTGGAGTGCAGCGGCATGCTCATGGCCACCCCAGCGTTGACCTGCTGGGTTCCGGCGATCCTTCTGCCTCAGCCTTCCAAGTAGCCGGAACTACAGGTGTGTGCTACCATGCCTGGCTAATTTTTTTGATTTATTGTAGAGATGAGGTCTCGCCAGATTCCCCGGGCTGGTCTCAAACCCGTAGGCTCAGGTAATCCACTCGCCTTGGCCTCCCAAAGTGCTGGGATTACAGGCTGAGCCACCAAGCCCAGCCTAACTAATTTTTTTTAGAAACAGGGTCTTACTATGTCACCCAGGCTGGAGTACAGTGGTGCAATCACAGCTGACTGCAGTCTTGAACTTCTGGGCTTAAGGAATTTCGCCTTGGCCTTCTTAGTAGCTATGACCACAGATGTGCACCACCATGCCTAGCACAAAATTATTATTAATATCTCTCTTTTACAAGGTGAAATAATAAATTCTTTGTGATTTTTTTTTTTTTTTTTTTTTGAGTTGGAGTCTCACTCGGTCTCCCAGACTGGAGTGCAGTGGCCGCTCCCGGCCACCGCAGCTTTGACCTGCTGGGCTCCGGCGATCCTTCTGCCTCAGCCTTCCGAGTAGCTGGAACTACAGGCGTGCGCTACCATGCCCGCCTGATTTTTTGATTTATTGTAGAGATGAGGTCTCACCAAGTTGCCCGGGCGGGTCTCAAACCCGCGGACTCAGGCAATCCACTCATCTCAGCCTCCCAAAGGCGTGGGATTACAGGCTGAGCCATCAAGCCCGGCTCTTTGTGATTTTTCTAAGGGTTCTTTGGGAAACCAAAGAGACAGTTGCTGATGCAAAAGGCATCATTTAGGATTTGATTTTTTAAAGGTAGAATGTTAGAAGTTGTCAGGAAGTTTGAGCGTATGATTAAGTAGAGTCATGAGTCAGTGAGAAAAAAATAATTGGCTGCATACTTAGCCAAAGTGCCAAGAAAATTTTTTTTTTTAAATAAGCAAAGGAAATAGTCTGTTAAAGAAACTTACCTCTTTCAAGAGTAAGAATATTTTTCTTCTGTTCTTTTTTTTTTTTTTTTTTTTTGAGTCAGAGTCTCATTCTGTCACCCAGACTGGAGTGCAGTGGTACACTCATGGTCACCACAACCTCGACCTGCTGGGCTCAGGCGATCCTTCCGCCTCAGCCTTCCAAGTAGCTGGAACTACAGGCACGCACTACCATGCCCAGCTAATTTTTTCATTTATTGTAGATACTAGGTCATACCAAGTTGCCCAGGTTGTTCTCAAACCCCTGAGCTCAGGCAGTTCTCTCGCCTCAGCCTCCCAAAGTGCTGGGATTACAGGCTTGAGCCACCGCACCCGGCCAATTTTACACCTTTTTATAGCCATACACTTTCTAATAGTACAGCTTCTCAATATGGCAAAAATGAGTATATTCATGAGTAGACACCAATGTATATAGCTTCTTAGTACCATAAAAATAAAAGACAAAACTGTATAAACTTGAAATTACACCTCAGTGTTCTGTTTTACTTAGAAAAGATCTAGGTGTGAGATCCGACAACTAAGTTTGCAAATTCATTCTACAAAAAGTGCTACATACTCTGTTGCTGAATATCACTATGGTCGTCTTTGAAGTATTTCCCTTGGGAAGCCATGCACCAACACCAGCACCTAGTCCACTGGTCACAGCGGTTTTGGAGTTCTTTTTCTGGAGTGGCCCTCAGAGCTGTCGTCGTATTACCCTTGATGTCCTGAATGTCCTCAAAATGTCTTCCTTTCAATATTTCCTTCATCTTTGGGTGAAGAAAAAAGTCACTGGGGCCAGATCACATGAGGAGGGAGCGTGTTCCAATACAATTATTTGCACAGTGCTGCCAACATAAGCGCATTGTGGCAAGTTGGCAAACTTAATTGTGAGAGCTCAACAAATAATAACAACAGCTCTGATGACCATTCCAGAAAAAGAGTTCCAAAATTGCTTTGCTGGGTGGACAAGGCACTGGCGTCAATGCATAGCTTCCCAAGGGGAATACTTCGAAGGGGAACGTAGTAATATTCAGCAATGAGGTAGGTAGCACTCTTTCTTTTTTTTTCTTTTTCTTTTTTGAGTTAGAGTTTCAGTCCTTTGCCCAGGCTGGAGTGCAGTGGCATGCGTGCTCACGGCCACCCCAGCGTCAACCTTCTGGGCTCCAGCGATCCTTCGGCCTCAGCCTTCCGAGTAGCCGGAACTACAGGCATGCGCTACCACGCCCGGCTATTTTTTCTTTGGGATGATAGGCTGAGCCACAGAGCCTGGCCAGGTAGCACTCTTTAGGATGGTTCGTGAACCTAATTGTTGGACCCTGTATTTAATGAATATTCACACATTAACTTATTGTAAGTCTAAGGTTTTAAATTGCCGAAGATTTTGGAAACAGTTTTCAAGTTACCTTACTACATAACATAATTACTGTCAAAATAAAGTTTGTCAGATTAATTATTCAATTCAGCTGAATGCAAATGCAGATGTAATGCTAGTGTATTTGATCAGCTAATCTGTAAAATTTAGGGAGAACGTAACCAGGAGTAAAAATAAAAATGTATGTTTATGTTATATTTACTGCCAATAACTCAGAAGATATAACTTTTTATTAAACCAATATTAAAATAGTCTCATTTGCCAGAGATTCACCTAAATTCATGTTTACTTAGAGTCTTCTAAATTGGCTCACACCTCCAATCCCAACGTTTTGGGAGGTGGAGGCAAGAGAATTGCCTGAGCCTAGGGCTTTGAGACTTGCCTGGGCAGCTTGATGAGACCTGTCTTTATAATTAAAAAAAAAACTGACTGGGCATGGTGGCCCACTTCTGTGGTTCCAGCTACTTGGAAGGCTGAGGCGGAAGGATCACCTGACCCCAACAGCTTGAGGCTGTGAGTGTGCCACTGCACTCCAGCCTGGGTGACAGAGTGAGACTCTGACTCAAAAAATAAAACAAGCCGGGCTCAGTGGCTCAGCCTGTAATCCTGTGCCTTTGGGAGGCTGAGGTGAGTGGATGGCCTGAGCCTGCAGGTTCGAGACCCACCTGAGCAGCGAGACCTCATCTCTACAATAAATCAAAAAATCAGCCGGGCGTGGTAGCGCGCACCTGTAATTCCGGCTACTCAGAAGGCTGAGGCAGAAGGATCACCGGAGCCCAGCAGGTCGAGGCTGCGGTGGCCGGGAGCGGCCACTGCCCTCCACCTTGGGCGACAGAGTGAGACTCCAACTCAAAAAATAAATAAATAAAACAAAACAAGGCAAAGCGCCCCCCCCAAAAAAGGGTTAGTTTCTACAAAAGTATTTTTGAAAGTTATAGGAAGTTTAATTTTCTTAATTTCTGGAAATCTTAGGCATATTTAATTTATATAAGCCTTTATTTATCTTCAGGTCAATCGGAGTAGAGCTCTCTTAAGAGATTTTATAATCTGATTGGCAATATCATCTGGACATAGGAAAATATACCTATGTATATACCAAACATATATACATATATAGCCAGACTCATATAGAAAGCTTATATTTCAATTCGAAAGTTTTGAACTTACTAGTAGTTTATGTAAAAGACCTGGCTCTTCTCCTTCCTCATCTTTACATTTTTATAAAACTGTGTTCCTGGCAGATGGGATAAGTTGAGGTTATCTGCACAATCACACAAAGCCTGAAGTACTCCCCCCAGTATCTGTGAAGCAGAACTTTAAGATGTCCCTTGCCCTGATGTGTCGTCTTATGGACCTGCAGACTAGATCTTGAGTGAGGGACAGAAGAGAGACTGAGTGGCCTACTGGGTGTCTTCAAAGCTCATCTGAATGAATAAGACATCCTGCCTCTTTCCAGCTGCAGCTCCCTGAGTTCCTCATGGGAGAGGGCAGGGGTTATTGAAGGGGGGTAGATCAAAGAAAGGATTCAAGGGAGCCAAAGAGAAGGTTGGAGAGGGTAAAAGGGAGGAGGGAAGAGTTGGGAATGATGGGAAGGGAGAGGCCTTGAGTGAGCCAGCAGGTTTCTCAGGGAGGACACTTAAGTTCTAAGTTGTCGTTAGTAACATTTTGCCGTATTTGAAGCTGTGGAACTGAATTTGTGCCATAATGGTGAAGCATGTCATCAGGAGAAGAGGGAGGGCCTCCGGTAGAATGAAAGTTACCTTGGGATTCATTAGGTAATTGAATCCGATATTAAGAATTGAGTTGGACACTGTAGCTCACTCCTGCAATCCCAGCACTTGGGAGGCGGAGGCAAGAGGACTGCCTGAGCACATGGGTTTGAGACCAGCCTGGACAACTTGGCAAGACGTTGTCTCTACAGTAAATAAAAAAAATTAGCTGGATGGGGTGGCACATACCTGTATTTTCAGCTACTTGGAAGACTGAGGCGGAAGGATTGCCTGAACCCAGCAGATCAAGGCTGCGGTGGCCGTGAGCATGCCACTACACTCTTGCCTGGGTGACAGAGTGAGACTCCGACTCAAAAAAAAAGAATTGAAAGGAGCTAGGAATGAGCACTCCTTTGTGAGGAACCACGGAAATTCCCCCTTGGAATCTCCCTGGAAGAATCAAGGGAAAACAAGTGTCACAAAAGCCAGTACTTTTCCTGCTCAAGAGTTCAAGAGAGCCAAAGAAACAGTTTATTTACTTGAAAGAATCAAAGTAACTCCGTATTATGTTGTAACAGGCAGGGTGTCTGGAGCACTGGTTCAAGGGTTCTCAAGGAAAGATCCCTAAATCTGCTGTTCCCGAGGTGGGGATGGCACAAGTTCATAGGGGAAGTCCAGTCACCATCCAAGGCTTGTCACCATACAAATGTCAAATAAAAATACATCTAGGTTTAGGTAGGAAAATACTTTACTTGAAAAGACTATGGAAGCTCAGCATAGTGACCCATGCCTATAATCCCAGCACGTAGGGAAGGTGAGGCTGAGGCAAGAAGATTGCTTGAGTCCAGGAGTTCAAGACCAGCTGGGGCAATAAAGTGAGACCCGGTGTCTACAAAAGTAGAAAAATTATCTGAGTGTTACAGCATGCGTCTATAGTCCCAGCTATTTTGAGGCAGGAGGATTGCTTGAGCCCAGGAGTTTAAGGCTGCGGTGAGCTGTGATCATGCCATTGCATTCTAGCCTAAGTGACAGAGTGAAATCTTGTTTCCAAAAAAAAAGAAAGAAAAGAAAAAGACCATTGCAGTAGAGAGAATGCTCTGACCTCAAGATCTTCAGGTATCTCAAAGTCAAGCACAAAAAGGTTTTTATTTTATAGATACCAATTTTATTGACCATCAAAAATGAATGCTAGGCTGAACTAAAGCAAAAAGAGCTTTGCCTTTAAAAAAAATAATAGTTTTTAGAACAGTTGTAGACCCATGGTAAAACTGACTAACAAAATATTTCTTATTTCTCCCTTTTGTCTCTTGTATCATTGCTGTCATTTATTTCACTTATGCATAAGCTATAATCATCAGCTACATTGTTGCGATTATTATTTTGAACAAACTGTTGTCTGTTAGCTTAATTAAGAATAAGAAAAATTAAAAATTTTACTTTACCTCTGTGTATTTGTTCTGCAACGCTCTTCCTTTTTTTTTCTGTGAATCTATTTCTGACCTATATCATTTTCCCTCTTTCTGAAGAACTACTCTTAACATTTCCTATAAGGCAGGTCTACTGAGAGCATATGTCCTCAGTTTTTGTTGGTCTAGAGAAAGTTTTTATTTCTCCTTTGCTTTTTAAGAATAATTTTATTGGGTTTAGAATTCTTGGTTGCTAGTTTTTTTCTTTCCTTTTGACTTTTAAAATATTTCATTCCTTTCTCTTTTTGCTTGTGTGGTTTCTGAAGAGGAGTTGGATGTAATTTTTTTCCTTTCTAGGTAAAGTATTTTTTTCTTCTGGCTTTAAGATTTTTTTTTCCCTGCAGTTTGAATAGGATATGTTGAGGATATGTTTTGGATTTTTGTTTGTTTGCCATATTCTGCTTCCTGCATACGTGGTTTGGTATTTGACATTAGTTTAGGTGGAATTTAGTCATTATTGCTTGAAACATTGATTTCTTTCTTTCCTTTCTCTGTATTTCCATGACATGTGTATTATACCTGTTGTAACTGCCCCACAGTTCTTAGATATCGTCACCTTTATTCAGTCTTGCTTTTCAGTTTTGGAAGTTTCTGCTGACATAGCCTCAAACTCAGATATTCTTTCCTCAGCCATGTATAGTTTAATGAACCAATCCATCAAAAGGCATTCATCATTTCTGTTAGTGTTTTGATCTCCAGTATTTCTTTTGATTTTTTTCCTAAGGATTTCCACCTCTGCTGTTTACATTATCCAGCTATTCTTGCATGTTGTGTGTTGTTTGCCATTAGAGTCCTCAGCGTAGTAATCATGGTTGTTTTAAATTCCCAGTCTGCTTATTACAATATCCCTGCCATACCCGAGTCTGGGGCTGATGCTTGCAAACTGTCTTTTGGTATGCCTTGTCATTTTTTGTTGAAAGGATATAGCAGGTGAAAGGAACTGTGGTATACAGGCCTTTCATCATGTGGTGGTAAGGTGTGGGGGAGAGGAAACGTTCTGTAGTCCTGTTATGTCTCAGTCTTTTAGCGAGCTTTGCCCTGGGCTGTGAGATTTACAAGTGCGTCTTAGCTCTCTTCTCCCCTTTAGGTGGGACAGGATGGTTAGAGGAAGGTGAAATTAAGCATTTATCTTCCTCTACGTAGAAGGAGAGGGAGCTGGAGTCGGGCAAGTTCCTTCCCCCAGGTTGGTTAGGCTGTGCTAGGATGGGTTTTCTTGAGAGAAGACCTTGTTAAGAACAGAATGCTTTGGTATATTTTAAAATAGCTACTCTCCTCCTGCTGGAAGCATTGGGGAATTTTCTCGGATCTTCACCGTGAGAACCTGGTGGAGCTCCTGTGAGGGCCCCTCCTGACTAGGTCTCCCTGAAATTGCTTTTTTGTTTGTTTTTTGAGTCAAAGTCTCACTCTGGTGCCCAGGCTGGAACACAGTGGCACACTCACGGCCACTGCAGCCTCGACCTGCTGGGCTCGGCGATCCTTCCGTCTCAGCCTTCCAAGTAACTGAACTACAGGCACATGCTACCATGCCGGCTTATTTACTGATTTATTGTAGAGATGAGGTCTTGCCAAGTTGCCCAGGCTGGTCTCGAACCCTGGAGTTCAGGCAATCCTCTCACCTCGGCCTCCCAAAGCGTTGAGATTACAGGCTTGAGTCACCCAGCCTGGCCTCCCTGGAGTTTTTAATTTTAACTTAGATTTGTCCACATGAAGCCTCCAGGAAATCATCAGTATAGATTGGATCTTCCTATCCTGCTGCTGGTTCCTGTGGAGAGGTTTCTGTTCGTGGTTTCTCTTCTGGTAAACTATGATTCTCTGTGTCCACCTGTCTGTCTCTCCAATTTGGGGGCAAGTAGTTCGCCCTGTGATCCTGCTTCTCTGACCTAAGAAGAGTTGTTGATTTTTTTCATTTTTACTTACTGTTAGGATGGAGTGACAACTTCCAAGCTTCTTACATGCTGGACCAGAAACTGGATGTCAGGACTTTGCTTTTTGCATTAAAAATCGGAATACAAGCCGGGCTCGGTGGCTCAGCCTGTAATACCGTGCCTTTGGGAGGCTGAGGTGAGTGGATTGCCCGAGCCCGCGGGTTCA
>NW_007200802.1:30002-33159 GCF_000164805.1 Carlito syrichta | reverse complement strand
CTCACCTCAGCCTCCCAAAGGCGCGGGATTACAGGCTGAGCCACCGAGCCCGGCTCTATTTTCAAACCATCATTGACCTCCGATAACTGAAACCATGAAAATGAAACCGTGGATAAGTGGGAGGGAGGAAGTGATTATATTTTAGTCTTGGCAGGCCACGTAACAGTTTCTGTTGCATATTCTTTTTTTTTTTTTTTTTTTTTAATAACTTTAAAAATGTAAAACTGTTCTTAGCACATGGGGACATAGAAAAGCAGGGTATGGGCCAGATTTGGCCTGCTGACCATTGTTTGCCTATCTCTGCTTTTAGAGAAAGGGTGTATGCATTTAGTTGTTGATAAAAACAAAAATTCTAGAATTGGTATTTGTCATGACTTATCAGCATTTCACATGATCATATGATTTTTCTTTAACCTATTGATGAAGTGGATTATTACTGATGGTTTGGAAGCTTTTTTTTTTTTAAATTGGAATCTCACTCCACTGCCCAGGCTGGAGTGCATTGGCACACTCACGGCCACCTCAGCATCTCCAGTGATTCTTCCACCTCAGCCTTCCAAGTAACTAGAACTACAGGTGTGTGCTACCACGCCTGGCTAATTTTTGATTTATTGTAGAGATGAGGCCTCACCAAGTTGCCCAGGCAACTTGCAGGCTCAGGCAATCCACTTGCCTCGGCCTCGCAAAGTGCTGGGATTATAGGCTGAGCCACCTAGCCCTGCTGGTTCAGAAGCCTTTTGCTTCTTTTTACAAAAGTTTTTAAATTTTTTTTTTAACTTATTTTAACTGAGGTATAATTTACTACAGCAAAATTCACCCTCTTTTGGTGTATGGTATTATGAGTATTGACAGATACATACAGTTGTATACTGTCAAATGTAATCAAAGCCAGACATTAAAGTGGAAAGAACAGATTTTTTTTTTTTTTTTTTTTTTTGAGACAGGGTTTCACTCTGTCATCCAGGCAGGAGTGCAGTGGCACAATCACAACTCACCACAGCCTCCACCTCCTGGGCTCAGGCGAACTTTCACCTCAGCCTCCCAAGTAGCTGGTACTATAGGTGTATGCCACCACACCCAGCTAATTTGTTGTTGTTGTTGTTGAGTCAAAGTCTTGCTATGTTGCTCAGGCTGGTCTCGAACTCCTGGCTTCAAGAGATCCTCCAGCCTCAGCCTCCCAAATTGCTGGGATACCACCAGGCCCTTCCAAGAACAGATTTTTAAATGAGTAATATACTATTGCAATAGGGACAAAAGTTCAGTTTGAACTTTAATTTGTACAGAACTGACTGAGTGTTTTAAAGGAATGATGAGAGAAGCGTGAGTGGGTACAGTAGAGTCAGGAAAGAAAAAAAAATGCAAAAAGCTGGAAGGGGTTTTTGTTCACGTGAAACCCATCTGGGTTTGTTAGCTGAAGCATATCAGAAGACTGGGAGACAGGCCTGGAGCCCTGTCTTCCGCTGTCGGCTGGAGCAAACAAGACGTTATTTTGGTGTCCTTGAGTTTTCTCAGGCAGGCACTTTAATGGGGGAGCTGGGGTCATCCTAGGGATGTGGCCCTGAGCTGCTGGAAATGATGGTTATGTTCTGTTCAAGGCTTTGCAGGCTGAGATGGAAACCTCGCCAAGAAAGATCTCTGAGGCTGGGCTCGGTGGCCCAGCCTGTAATCCTGTGCCTTTGGGAGGTTGAGGTGAGTGGATTGCCTGAGCCCACGGGTTCGAGACCCGCCTGGGCCACAAGACCTCATCTCTACAATAATCAAAAAATCAGCCGGGCGTGGTAGCGCGCACCTGTAATTCCGGCTACTTGGAAGGCTGAGGCGGAAGGATCGCCGGAGCCCAGCAGGTCGAGGCTGCCGTGGCGAGGAGCGGCCACTGCACTCCAGTCTGGGCGACAGAGTGAGACTCCAACTCAAAAAGAAAAAAAAAAAAAAAACAGATCTCGGAGGAGCCTGGCTGGAGTTTGGTCAGGGAGAGAATCGTCAATGTCACCCCCAAAAGAGATGTAGAACTGTTTCATTACCCGTCAGAATTTGCTTGAGCTCCTTGGTACTTACCTTCTTGCCCCGCCCTTAGCCTCTGGCAATGATGCTTTGTTTTCTGTTCCTACAGTTTTGCCTTTTTTGAATGTCACATACATGGAATCATACAGTATGTATCCTTTCAAGACCGTCTTCTGCAAAAGCAACCCAACCAAATGCATCTGTGATTCTTTCAAGTTGTACATATCAGTACTTACTGTGACGGATGGTGTTCCATGTGTGGATGTGTCAGTTTGTTTATCCATTAATCAGTTCAAGGGCATTCATCTTCAATTTTTGATAATTACAAATAAAGCCACTATAAACATCTGTGTACAGATTCTTTTGGCGACATAAGTTGACACAAGTTTTCGTTTCTCTTGGGTAAATACCCAGTAGTGACATTGCTCAGCTCTATGGTAACTATGTTTAACTTTGTAAGAATGTTCCCAAAGCAGTCACTCCATTTCTTAATCTACTAGCAATGTATGAGCATCCCAGTTGCTTTACATCCTCACTGGTATTTGTTATTGTCAGTTTTCTTTAAGCCATTCTTATGTGTACAGAGGCGCCACAAAAAATGTATACACTTTCTGTGTGTGTATACACATTTTAAGAAAGGAGAAGACAGTATTTAAATTGTAGATGAGTCGGGCTCGGTGGCTCAGCCTGTAATCCCGTGCTTTGGGAGGCTGAGGTGAGTGGATTGCCTGAGCCCACGGGTTCTAGACCCGCCCGGGCAACTTGGTGAGACCTCATCTCTACAATAAATAAAAAAATCAGCCGGGCGTGGTAGCGCTCGCCTGTAGTTCCAGCTCCTTGGAAGGCTGGGGCAGAAGGATCACCGGACCCAGCAGGTCGAGGCTGCAGTGGCCGGGAGCGGCCACTGCACTCCAGTCTGAGTGACAGAGTGAGACTCCGACTCAAAAAAAAATTTAAAAAATGATCTGGCCGTGATGGCATGCACCTGTGTTCCCAGATACTACTTGGGAGTCCAAGGTGGGAGGATCTCCTGAGTCCATATCTTCCTAATTTACATTTAGGAATATTGAAGAGCACATGAAAGCAATACAATGAATTCATCACTGATTTTCTTTTTTCTTTCTTTTGAGTTGGAGTCTCACTCTGTCGCTCAGAC
>NW_007200802.1:0-29982 GCF_000164805.1 Carlito syrichta | reverse complement strand
GTGGATTGTCTGAGCCCGTGGGTTCGAGACCCGCCTGGGCAGCGAGACCTCATCTCTACAATAAATAAAAAAGTCAGCCGGGTGTGATAGTGCGCGCCTGTAATTCTGGCTACTCGGAAGGCTGAGGTGGAAGGATTGCTGGAGCCCAGCAGATGGAGGTTGCGGTAGCCCGGAGTGACCACTGCACTCCAGTGTGGGCGACCGAGTGAGACTCCAACTCAAAAAAAAAAAAAATTGTAGATGAATACAAGTCACGTTTGACTTCTGCATTTACAGGAAGTGCTCAAAGTGGTTACCATCAGTGTCCAGACATTTCTGATTATGAAGAACTCAAAGTAATACAAATGTAACATCTCTTAAAATGTGTATACATTTTTTGGCACGCTGGCATATAGTGATATCTCATTGTGGCTTTAATTGTGTTTCTCTGATGGTTAATTATGTTAATCATCTTTATATTTGTTTCATGCTGTCAGTATACCTTCTTTGGTGAAAAATCTGTCCATTCTTTTGACACATTTTTATTGTTTTTCTTTTCTTTCTTCTTTTTTATTTTTATTTTTTGAGTTGGACTCTCACACTGCTGCCCAGGCTGGAGTGCAGTGTTGACCTGCTGGGCTCTGGCGATCCTTCCATTCCAGCCTTCCGAGTAGCTGGAACTACATGCGGGTGCTACCACGCCAGGCTAATGTTTAAAATTTATTGTAGAGATGAGATTTTGCCAAGTTTCCCAGGCTGGTCTTGAAAAGAGACAAGGTCTCTCCAAGTTGCCTAGGCTGGTCTCAAATCCGTAGGCTCCCAAAGTGCTGGGATTATAGGCTGAGCCACCGAGCCCGTCCTGTTTTTCTTTCTTTTTAAACTGAACAGAGTTTTGAGGGTTTTTAAATAGTTGAGATACAAGCCTAATAGATATGTATTTATACATCTTTTCTCCTAGTCTGTATCAGTTTTTTTTTTTTTCTTTTGGGAATTGTACTTTTGGCTTTCAGTGTCAAATCTAAGGAATTTTAAAGTCAAGTCTAACTTAATATCACAAATATTTTATCCTATATTTTTTTCTATAAGTTTGATAAGTTTTAGTTTTACACTTAGCTCATTTCTATGGCCCATTTTGAGTTAATTTTTTTTTATTTGAGTTGGAGTCTCACTCTATCGCCCAGGCTGGAGTGCAGTGGCACTCTCACGGCCACCGCAGCCTTGACCTGCTGGGCTCAGATGATCCTTCTATCTCAGCCTTCTAAGTAGCTGGAACTACAGGCATGTGCCACCACACCCGGGTAATTTTTTATTTATTAATTGTAGAGACGAGGTCTTGCCATGTTGCCCAGGCTGGTCTCGAACCGGCGGGCTCAGGCAATCCTCTCACCTCTGCCTCCCAAGTGCTGGGATTACTGTACCTGGCTAATTTTTTAAATATATATAAAATAAAGTGTGATTGAAGTTCACTTTTTGTCATGTGGTTGAACAGTTCCAGCAACATTCATTGAAAAGACTGTCCTCCATTGAATTACTTTTGCATCTTTGTTGAAGGCCAATTAACTGTATATATGTGGATCTATTTATGCACTTCTTTATGGTCTGTTCTTTTTTTTGAGTTGGAGTCTTACTTTGTGGTCCAGGCTGGAGTGCAGTGGCGCACTCATGACCACTGCAGCCTCGACCTGCTGGGCTCATGAGATCCTTCTACCTCAGCCTTCCAAGTACCTGGAACTATAGGCATGCACCACCCTCTGGCTAATTTTTTGATTTATTGCAGAGATGAGACTTCACCAAGTTTCCCAGGCTGGTCTCGAACCCTTGGGCTCAGGCAATCCTTTCGCCTCCACCTCCCAAAGTGCTGAGATTACAGACATGAGTCACTGTGCCCAGCTCATTTGATCTTTATGTCTGTCCTGTCAGTAATACACTTTCCTGATGATGGTAGCAGATAGTAAGCCTTGCAATCAGATAATATGACTTCTCCAAGTTTGTCTTTAATTTTCAAAATTGGTTTGGCATCTCTAGTCTCTTTGATTTTCCAAATGAATGAATTAGTTTGTCAATTTCTAAACTGAATTCTGCTGGGATTTTGATTAGTATTGGAAATCTTAATCATTTTGGGGAGGATTGGCATATTAACAATATTGAATCTTCCTATGCATGAACACAGCATCTCTTTTAATTTATATCTTTTTTGATATCTTTCTTAGTGTTTTGTGGTTTTTAACATACAGAGGCTGCACTATTTCATGTTTTATGGTCTGTTCTCTTTTTTGAGTCGGAGTCTTACTTTGTTGCCCAGCCTGGAGTGCAGTGGCATACTCTGTTGTCAATAATACTGTTTAAAATTTTAATTTACGGCTGGGCTCGGTGGCTCAGCCTGTAATCCCGCACCTTGGGAGGTCGAGGTGAGTGGATTGCCTGAGCCCGCGGGTTCGAGACCTGCCTGGGCAACTTGGCGAGACCTCATCTCTACAATAAATCAAAAATCAGCTGGGCGTGGTAGCGCATGCCTGTAGTTTCAGCTACTCAGAAGGCTGAGGTGGAAGGATCGTTGGAGCCCAGCGGGTCCGGCCACTGCACTCCAGCCTGGGCGACAGAGTGAGATTCCAACTCAAAAAAAAAAAAAAAAAAAGCTGGGCTCGGTGGCTCAGCCTGTAATCCTGCACCTTTGGGAGGCTGAGGTGAGTGGATTGCCTGAGCCCGCGGGTTCTAGACCCACCTGGGCAGGTGAGACCTCATCTCTACAATAAATGAAAAAAAAAATTAGCTGGGTGTGGTAACGCGCACCTGTAGTTCCAGCTATTTGGAAGGCTGAGGCGGAAGGATCGCCAGATCCCAGCAGGTCGAGGCTGCAGTGGCCGGGAGCAGCCACTGCACTCTAGTCTGCAGTGACAGAGTGAGACTCCAACTCAAAAAAAATAAAAAATGCATAAATCATACAATACTTAAATAGGCAGATACTAGTTAAAACAAACTATTGCACCAATAGAACATGGGTTTTTGGTAGGAAAAACATTCTTTTGACATTTCACCTTGACTACCTAGAAGAAATACAGATTTATGATTTGTGATGGTTCTACTTACAATTTTCAACTTTATAATGGTATGAAAGTGACAGGCCAGGCATTCAGTAGAAGCTGCACTTCGAGTACTCACACAACCGTTCTGATTTTTCACTTTCAGTGCTCAATAAATTATATGAGATATTCAGCGTTTTATTATGAAATAGGCTTTGTGTTGGATAATTTCACCCAGTTGCAGGCTAATGTAGCAATCTGAGCATGTTTAAGGTAGACTGGGCTAACCTATGATGTTTGGTAGGTTAGGTGGTATTAAATGCATTCTTGACTTACGATATTTTGAACTTAAAATGGGTGTATCCAAACAACCCCATCATAAGTTGCCGTACAGGTATATTCAACAGTGGTAATGTCTGACTACTTTCATTAAATGCTTATTTGAAAAACTAAAACGCATTCCTTACATCAACCTTGTGATGTAGGTCTTTAATTTGTAAAACTACAAAACAAGTACAAAGATTAGCCCTTTTGGATTCATGTAGTGTGGCCCAAATTATTGGTTATGACCTATTCTAAAATATTCATGTACCACCCACTATTAAGGAAGGGCCATGATTCACATAGAGGTTTTCACAAAAAGATGACTCTTTTGATTACAAAGAATAAATACTTATACATTTATAAATAAAAACGTATAAATTCAAACAGAAAAGGTGTTTCAGCAAGAAGTCTCTCCAAATGAGAGGGTCATAAACTACACAATCTACTACATGTGATTAAAATTTTTAAAAATGATAAATTATACCTACTGTGTAAGTGTAATAGAATTAATTTTTAATCTTAAAAGCTTAAATGTGAATACTATTGTCCTTTCTGTTTATGCTTTGGCCGAAAATGGAAGAAAGGATTGCATTTCTAGTGACAGCTTTCTCACATGGTTTCTTGTGATCTCGTGTAGAGTGTAATCTTTTTCTCTAGAGTCCAAAGGCAAAAGTTTCCAATTTGAAATCAGAATTGATCCACTGCTAGCCATAGCTTGACTATTGCCATAAAGCTTTGATGGAAGATTTCCCAAGATGAGGTTGTAAATGGCAGTTCTTGCCATCTTGATCTGTTGAAAAGAGCCAAGGATGTGAACTCTCACATCAACCAAAACTATCAGCGTCTGTGTCACTATGGTGAATTGGGTTTGTCCTCCTTTGCCGGCGATTCCTCCTGTAGCCTTCAACAGATGATCTCTCTTTAGGAATTGCACATGTGTAATTTCGAGACTCTAGGAAGAGGTCGTCCAACCTGGTGAGGGCAAACGCATCCTCCGCCTGAAGCCTGAGAAAAAAGGCTTTCACAAAACCAGCTGCTTTTGTCAGGGCACTCACATCCTTGGTGTCTTTACAAGTCCTGATTTCTACCTTCCTTGATTTCAAGTTAAGGCGAATCTGAAGTCCCAAATGTTTTACAATGGGAGTAAAACATATCTTCGTCTGGTTTTCTTGTAATGGTGTAGATGTGTTAGCTGCGACTGCAATTCTCCTTGTTTCTTCTTTCCCGCTCGGGAGCCTGTTCCCAGAGCCGCCTCTGTGTCCACGTGGCCCACATCCCTGCCCACCTGAGCTGTGGACAGCTGTGCAGCTCGCCACCCTTGCAGGTGACCTGGGTGAAGCCCTCCTCGCCCCTGCACTTGGTGCCTTCATCTGTGCTTCCATCTCCAGGAATCTCATTCTTAGGATTTTCTAGACATCTTTTTGTTATAGCTATCTATTCTAATTCTGTGGTAGCCAGAACATATACTTTGTATAATTTCAGTTCTTCTTTGTAGCATGGACCATAGTGTGGCCTCTCTTTGTGACTATTACATGTGTACTTGAGAACAATGTTTATTCTGCTGTTTTGGAGTATTTTCTTTTTCTTTTTTTTTTTTGAGTTGGAGTCTCACTCTGTCTCCCAGACTGGAGTGCAGTGGCCGCTCCCGGCCAGCGCAGCCTCAACCTGCTGGGCTCCGGCGATCCTTCCGCCTCAGCCTTCCAAGGAGCTGGAACTACAGGCGTGCGCTACCATGCCTGGCTCATTTTGATTTATTGTAGAGATGAGGTCTCGCCAAGTTGCCCAGGTGGGTCCTGAACCCGCAGGCTCAGGCAATCCACTCACCTCAGCCTCCCAAAGGCACAGGATTACATGATGAGCCACTGAACCCGGCTTGGGGTATTTTCTTTTCTTGTATATTGGAATATTTTTGCCTAAGATTAAAATTATTTGGCCCTTCAAAACTTACCAATAAATATCTGAGCTACATTATTCCTCTCTCCCACCTAGGAAAGATGAGGGTTTCTTTAGATTTTATTTATTTATTTATTTATTTATTTTTTGAGTTGGAGTCTCACTCTGTCGCCCAGACTGGAGTGCAGTGGCCGCTCCTGGCCACCACAGTCTCGACCTGCTGGGCTCCTGCGATCCTTCCGCCTCAGCCTTCCAAGTAGCCGGAATTACAGGCATGCGCTACCATGCCCAGCTGATTTTTGATTTATTGTAGAGATGAGGTCTCGCTGCCCAGGCAGGTCTCGAACCCGCGGGCTCAGGCAATCCACTCACCTCAGCCTCCCAAAAGCACGGGATTACAGACTGAGTCACCGAGCCTGGCTAGATTTTATTTATTAATGGTTGCAACTCTACTCCGGTTTTTTAAAACTTTGCTTTGGCACAACTTTGTTAGCTCATATTTTTTTGAACATGTTTCTCTGAAGTATATTTGCCTCTTGTTTTTTTTTAACCTTAAAGACTTCTTCTTTCTTTAGATTACCTTTGTCTTTACTTTTCAGCCTTTCAGCTTTTCTAATTTAAACATTGTTAGGAATGCTTGACCTATACTGGGACATGTATTGGGTTCCTCACAGTTTCATTATTTGCACCTAATATTTTAGTTATCTTGCTATAATTTCCATTAAGGTACTTATTTGAACTGATTGTTTAGGAATGTGTGTGTGTGGTTTTTTTTTTGTTTGCTTGGTTTTTTTTGAGTCAGAGTCTTACTCTGTGGCCCAGGCTGGAGTGTAGTGGCACAGTCACAGCCACAGCAGCCTTGACCTGCTGGGCTCAGGGGATCCATCCGCCTCAGTCTTCCAAGTAGATGGACCCACAGGCACACGCCACCACACTGGGCTAATTATTTTATTTAGTGTAGAGACGAAGTCTCGCCAAGTTGCCCAGGCTGGTCTCGAACCCCTGGACTCAGGCAATCCTCTCACCTCAGCCTCCCAAAGTTCTGGGATTACAGGCTCGAGTCACTGCACCCGGCCTAGAAATGTGATTCTTAATTACCAGGTAGGTAGGGATATTTTTCCCCTTTGTCATTAATTTCTAGCTTAATTACATTGTAGTCATCCTATGTGCCAAGTATTTTAGTCCTCTGATATTTAAGATTTACATTATGGTCCAATGTAGAGTCATCGTGTGCTTGACAAGAATGTACTTTACAGTTTTTGAGTCTAGAAGTATTCATTAAATGAAGCATATTTTTCTGTTGTTGAAATCTTCTGGTCCCTAACAGATTTTTTTTTTTTTTTTTGAGTTGGAGTCTCACTCTGTCACCCAGGCTAGAGTGCAGTGGCCGCTCCCGGCCACTGCAGCCTTGACCTGCTGGGCTCCAGTGATCCTTCCGCTTCACCCTTCCAAACAGCCATAACTACAGGCGCACGCTACCACGCCCGGCTAATTTTTTATTTATTGCAGAGACGGGGTCTCGCCAAGTTGCCCAGGCGGGTCTTGAACCCGCGGGCTCAGGCAGTCCACTTGCCTCAGCCTCCCAAAGTGCTGGGATTACAGGCTGAGCCACCGAGCCCGGGCGCCTCACAGATTTTTAAGTCTGTTCGATCTGTCTATTGCTGAAATGTTAAAGACCTTTCACTTTGGTGATAATTTCTTTCTGTAGATCTAATTTTGCTTTATGGGCGTTGAGACTGTGCTTTACAGTACAGATGGGTATGGAATTATCTTCCTCATGGGCCTTATACCATAATCTAGTGACTCATTTTATTGCTACTAATGCATTTTGCCTTAGAGTCTGTTTTGACTTTGGCTAGTTTCTTGGCTGATATTAATACATAGTTTTCAGTCTTTTTATTTGTCTTTCTGTGTGCTTATGTTTTTCTAGGTGTTTCTTTTAAAAGTCAAATATAGCTGACTTTTTTGCTTGATTTTAAATCCATTCATGACATTTTTGTCTTTCATAGAAGTTTTTAGTCCATTTACACTTATTGTAATTTTTAGTATATTTGGAATAAGTTCTGACTTATTTTGGTTTCCTGTTTATACTTCCCATTTCTATTTTTCTCTCCTTTCTTGACTTTTTTTCATATGATTATATTTTGTCATTCAATTTTTTCCTTCAACTAGTCTGAAAATTATCCTCATTCTATTTGAGGTTACCCTAACAATTTTCAGCATGTAGACTTAAATTGATAATGAGCTTTAGCTCTATTTATGATCTTCCTGGCCTTTATCATGAGTTTAGTTCTAGGTTCTAACCACATGACATAATTTTTTAAAATTTAGGTTCCATCTTACACATTAGACCTTCCATTCGAGATAGTTTTCCTGAATCTTTAGAATTTCCTTTAGTGAAAGCCTGTTGGTGTTAGAGTCTCTCAGGCTTTGTTTGTCTGAAAATACTTTCATTTTATTCTTTTGTTGTTGCTGTAACGTTGTTGAAAAAGTAATTGTGGGTTTTGCAAGTTGAAATTTGCCATTTGATATTGGAATACATTCTTTTTTTTTTTCTTTTTTTTTGAGTCAGCGTCTCACTCTGTTGCCCAGGCTGGAGTGCAGTGGCACGCTCATGGCCACTGCAGCCTTGCTGTGCTCAGGTGATCCTTCCACCTCAGCCCTCCAGGTGGCTGGAACTACAGGTGCATGCTACCACGCCCAGCTTATGTTTTGATTTATTGTAGAGACGAGGTGATATCAAGTTGCCTGGGCTGGTCTAGAACCCCTGAGCCCAGGCAATCCTCTCACCTCTGCTTCCCAAAGTGCTGAGATTACAGGCTTGAGCCACCACGCCCGGCCATGGAATACATTCTTAATAAATGTAGTTATGTTACACAGAATTTTAATGCATATTTCTCACTTTTTTGGTTAATGACTTATTACTTGCTGTTTATTTTATATTTATTTTAGACTATGGAAATGATGTGAGACAAAAAGCAAATCTGAGTGATTTTCTTAGAGTTCAAAATGGATTGTAATGCAGCAGACAACTGCAACATCAACAACGCATTTGGCCCAGGAACTGCTAACGAGCATACAGTACAGTGGCAATTTGAGAAGTTTTGCAAAGGATATTAGAGCCCTGAAGATGAAGAGCATTGTGGCCGGCCATAGGAAGTTCACAATGACCAATTGAGAACAATCATCAAAGCTGATCCTCTTACAACGACACGAGAAGTTGCCAAATAACTCAACTTCTACATTCTACAGTTGTTCAGCATTTGAAGCAAATTGGAAAGGAAAAAAAGCCCAATAACTGGGTGCCTCATGAGCTGACCGAAAATGAAAAAAAATCATTATTATGAAGTGTCATTTTTTCTTATTCTATACAACAATGAACTGTTTTTCAATCAGATTATTACTTGCAATGAAAAGTTGATTTTATAAGACAACCAGTGACAACCACCTCAGTGGTTGAACCACGAAGCAGCTCCAAAGCACTTCCCAAAGCTGAACTTGCACCAAAAAAAGGTCATGGTCAATGTTTGGTGGTTTCCTGCTTGTCTGATCCACTGCAGCTTTCTGAATTCTGGTGAAACCACTACATCTGAGAAGTACGTTGGCAAATCAATGTGAAACTGCAACACCTGCGCCCAGCATTGGCCACAGAAAGGGCCCGATTCTTCTCCACAATACCCGACCGAACGTTGCACAGCCAACACTTCAAAAGTTGAACGTATTGGGCTACAAAGTTCTGCCTCACCTGCCATATTCACCTGACCTCTTGCCAACCGACTACCACTTCTTCAAGCATCTTGACAACTTTTTGCAGGGAAAACGCTTCCACAACCAGCAGGATGCAGAAAATGCTTCCCAAGAGTTCACCGAATCCCAAAGCACAGATTTTGATGTTACAGGAATAAACAAACTTGTTTCTTAGCAAAAATGTGTTGATTGTAATGGTTCCTCTTTTGATTAATAAAGACGTGTTTGAACCTAATTATGTTAAAATTCAGTCTGAAACCTCAATTACTTTGGCACCAACCTTCTATATAGTATGCAATTCCAGATTGACGAATATTTTTTTCTTACCATGTTGATGCTATTCTTTTACACTATGTTGACTTTTTTGTTGTTGTTGTTAATCAATTTTTTTTTTCTTTGAATACGGGTCTCACTCTGTCACCCAGACTGGAGTGTAGTGGCACCAGTCACAGCTCACTGCAGCCTCCACCTCCTGAGCTCAGGTTGATCCTTCTGCTTCAGCCTCCCGACTACTTCAACTATAGGTGTGCATCACCACGCCCTGCTAAAATTTTTTTTTAACATTTTGTAGAGACAGATTCTTGTTATGTTGCCCTACTTGGTCTTGAATTCCTGGGCTCAAGTGATCCTCCCACTTCAGTCTCCCAAAGTACTGGGATTACCGATGTGAGCCGCCACACCTGGCCAATGCTGTACCTCTCTAACTAAAGTTTTGGTATGATTTGTTGCGATTTTTTATTTCCAGTTATGCTACTTGGGATTTATTTGGTTTCTTCTGTATCTTTTATTAGTTCTAGAAGATTATTTTTAAATATTGCTTTTGCCTCGTTCTTTTCTTGTAGAACGCTGAGATGCCCCTTTGTTCTTCCTACCCGTCTTTCATGTCTTTTAACCTCTTTCATGAATCCTTTTGTCTTTGTATTTAGCACTGAAGAGTTTATCCAGAATTTCCTTCATTAATTATGTCCTCATATGGTCAAGTATTACTGTTTCCTTCTCTGTGTATGCATTTGTGTATGTGTATTTTCCTTTCAGTCTTCCCATTAAGAGTGTTTATATTGGGGTTTCTGGCATTATGTGGATTCTGTCATCTAAAGACACTGTCTCCTACTCCAGCTCAGGTTTTAGGCCAGGAGAGGAGATTTGTTGGCCATGGTAAAGGAGTCAGGATATTATTTTAAGTGGTAAGGTGTAATTGGAAAGCTTCAAGCAGGGAGAATGGCATGCTTTGATTCTAAAAGATCCCTCTGATTATGTAGAATGACTTATAAGGAAGCAAAGGCAGGAAAAGGGAGCCAAGACAATTGTGGAGAATATGGGACAGTCAGAGGTATTTCATTTTTAATTCCCTCTAACATACACAGAATACCACAGTGTAAGAACATTTGGGGAATAAGGAAAGCTTTATAGAGTTCATGGTCAGGTTGAGCAGATAGAAAAACTCATACGTATATTTTTGGTATGTGGAGTGTCAGAACTTAAACAGGAATGGAGGTGTGGATGAGGTGCTTTATAGAAATAGGAGCTATGAAATAAACTGAAAAGATTAGTAGGGACCTTGCCTAGAAGGGCTGTGGGATCTTGAAACCAATGCCCTACAGATATTAAGGGCATGTCATATGGATCTCTGACAGTGATGTGGGATGAATTTAGAAAGACTGGAAAAAGAAGCAAGTAGAAAAGAACACAAGAGGAAAACAAAACAAAACAAAACGAAGAAAATGGTTTTAACCAGAAACATGAATATAAATTATTAACTATGAAAAGCAATACACAAAGACTTTCTCATTTAAGCTGCAGAATAAACATGTATTGCTATTTTCATGTGCCTGAGACTCTAAGAAACTATTCAAGTTTGCAACAGGTGCTGAATAGCCAAGGCAGGATTTTAAGCTGATGTAGTTACAAGAAGGATACAACATAATGGGCCTGTGATGTCATATATATTTAGAATTTTTATTTTAAAACAAAGAACCACAGTAACATTTATCATAGAAAACCCACGTGGAGACAGTCACAATCTGACCACTCAGAAGTGAGAACAATGCTACTTTGCCTCACTGCCAACCTGCTGTTGGAGGATCCAGAAGGAGAGGCGCAGCTAGAGGAAGGTCACTTCTAACAAAACCCCACTCCGTGGCTACGTGAGTTTCTATTCAAAGGCTCAACGACCGGAGGGAATGGTGAGAAGTGACAACTAAATACTGTTACTGGCAAGGGTTTGGCTAAAGGGTCTGAAATGTGTAAGCAGGATGGAGGGGAATGGAGATCAGGCGACTTAAGAAGTAGGGAAGAAAAGGTGAGTGTCACCAGGGTCCAGTATCCATTTATAAAAATACTGCCAAACTAGGAGAGGGCGGGGGGGGGGCGTCTGTGACCCGTGGCAGGAGGAAATCCCACCACCTCCTCTCACCCCCTGAAACACTCCAGTTAGAAGCAGTTATGCTCCCACTCCCCCACAGGACCCTCCTGGGCCCCCAGAGGGCAGATGCGCTGAGCTCACACCTTTTTTCCTCTGAATGCAAATTCTACCCAGCAGAGGCAGCGTCATTGATATACACAGGGATGACAGGATGGGCTTTAATATATTCTATGCAAAGGGGGGCTGTAGGAATGAACATAGAGGACATGGAGGAAACAAGTCACCAATAAACTACTTCCACCCAGAGCAAAGTAACAGTGCACATACATGCATACTCTCAAGTGTGGGCTACTCTGAGCACTGACTCTACAATCTCAAGTGTGGTCTACTGGAAAGATTCGAGTCCCCTGAGGACACTTAGCATGGTACCACAGTCGCATGGTAACAAAGATAACCGTGCCATGACTCTAAAGCAGCAACACATTTAAACTAGGTAATAATCACTCAGGACAAACCCTATCTCAGAAACATAAATGAAAACATCTTGAAACATCTCCCTCTCATGTCCTTATGTTCTCATCTCGTAAAATTACTCTACACTTGAAAAATATGCTTTTCTGCAGTCAAACCAGAAGACCAAAGAATCAACTCAAGGGGCCTTGCTGTGCAGAGCTGCGTGGAAGTGAGGAAGGTGCTCTCGTGTTGCCCCCCCACTGCCCTCTTCCACACTCAGATGTGGAGCTGCTTCCTGGTGAGTGTGAGGAGGGGGAATGCACCTTACTCTTCCTCCCCATGTCCCTTGGTGGGGCACTATCAGGACCCAAGGGAGGAAGAACTGGCCAAGCTGTCGTATGCCAGCTGCCAAGCCCTCCGGAAATGAAGGCAGGTTCACGTGGTGGCTCCGAGACAGAAGAGAACGTGCAAGAAACGAACTGCGTAAAAAGCCGTCGAAAATCCAACGATGCCCAGCCCTGGCGTGGCATGCACACGGAGTGTGTGGACCAAGAAAGGAAGCCAGCAGCAGCCCTCAGGGGAGTCCTGGGCTGCTCCTGAGGAGGCAGTTCTCCCCGGGGAGGGAGGGGGTGAGAGGCAGGTTTAGATGCCAGGGGTGGATTCTTTCTCAGGCTGGAAGGGATGCATCTCCAGGGTGGGGCTTCTCCCGTATCCTCTGGCCTCCTGGGTCTGTCTTTCAAAGACCTGTGTGATTTCCTCAAAAGTCCGGCCACGGGTCTCAGGGACTTTGAAGAAGGTGAAGGCCAAGAAGATGAGGAGGAAGCCAGTGAAGATAATAAACACGTAGGCTCCTAAATAGTACTAGTGAAAGAAGAGAAAAAAGGAGAATTGTTGTAGCAGTGGTCACTGACAATCTCAATTTCTCTCACATGCATTATCTCCAGTGGGCTTGAAGTGATAAGCCCTCCATATGTAATGAAAACAGTACGATTTCTTTAGCAATTAATTTATGATTCCATTGCTAACTTACTATATTTCTCTGCATTTTTGTGTCATACCATTTCCTATTCATTGATGTTACCTGCTTCCAAATTGAGTATCTGAGGAGTTTCCATTGTTCTTAAAATTGGGGTTTCCAAAAAAACTCATGGAAATAGAAAGTGTATTCTAGATGTCCGCTGCAAGTTCCTCTATGAAACAAATCAGCTCAGGTCATTTTATAACAGGACCTATCTGATTGAACAACCTAAGCTTAGTGAACCTTTAAAACTATGAAGCTATTATTGCTAATTCAAGTTATGGATTTTAAGTATTGGTTTAGAGCCCTTTGAGACTCATCACTGTCATTGTGTTTCTAGGCAAAACTGTGCCTGCATCATCTTAGACCAATGGCCCTTTGAAGGGTCCTAGTTTCCTTCCAGTTTAATCTTTTGTTGTTGTTGTTTTCTTTTCTCTATATGTCACTGAAAATGAGGGGGGAAACTGGGTTTAAAGCCCTTAATATCTAATCTTTCATGGTGTTAGTAACTACAGTAGTCCTACTTGATCCAAAATTTCTGCAGTTTCAGTTATCCACACTCTAAACCATTTATTCCAGAAATAAACAATTCGTAAGTTTCAGATTACATAGCCTTCTGAGTAGCATGATAAAATCTTACTCTTTCCCTCCCAGAACACGGATCATTCCTTTGTCCACTGTATCCACACTGTATAGGGTGCCCATACATTGGTAACATGAGAACCATATTGGTTATCAGATTGACAGATCACTAGAGAAAGATCAATACAGTACAACCGGTTATTTTGAGAGAGAGGGAAAGAAAGGCCACATTTGCATAACTCTTATTACAGTATATTGTTAGAACTATTATTTTAAAATCTCTTTCTGTGGCTAGGTACTGTGACTCACTCCTGTAATCCAAGCACTGTGGAAAGCTGAGAGAGGAGGACTGCTTGAGGCCAGGCATTCAAGACTAGCGTTGGCAACATAGCAAGGCCTCCATTTCTACAAAAAACGTTAAAAATTAGCCAGGTGTGGTGGCATGCCCCTGTAGTCCTAGCTACAAAGAAGGCTGAGGCAGGAGGATTGCTTAAGCCCCAAATCTGAGGTTACTGTGAGCTATGAGAGTGCCATAACACTCCAGCCTGTGCAACAGAGACACTGTCAGAAAAATAAAATAAATCTTTCTATACCTAATATGTAAGTTAAAACTTTATCTTAGGTATGTATGTATGTATGTATAGGAAAAACCAGTACAGCATAGGTAGGCATCCACTGGGGTCTTAAAATGTTAGATTCCCCCATGGACTAGACCTCCTTTACTTATGGAGGGTAGACCCCCAGATCCCCAGTGGTGCTCCTCATCGCAGACAGCACTGAACTCCACTCCTGTCAATCAGAATGCATTTCTCTTTATATCTTCCATCCACAAATTTAATGCTTTTTCCATCTTAACTAAGTACTTATTGTGCATTGTTGTCCCAATTTTTGCAGTCTGAGGTACAGCACCTAAACTAGCACAGATTTCTATTTTCTTCTTCACAAATTCACGAACAGAGATCGTTCTTACTGTAGATCTCAGCAACCTCAGCATACGATTTTTTTCTCCTCTCCTTATGAAGTCAAGAACTTTCACACTGTCAACTTAAATGCAGCACTTTACAGCTTCTTTTTGGCATACCTGAATTGCCAGTATCACTACTCTTGCCCTTTGGGGCCATTCTGAGGTAAAATAAGGGTACCTTGGACACAGGCACTGAGAAACTGTGGCAGTCGATCTCATCATTAAGATGGCTGCTATGTGACTAACGGGCAATCAGCAGGGAACATAGACAGCGTAGATCCGCTGGACAAAGGGAGGAGTCACATCCTGGGACAGACAGAGCAAGATTTCATCTACTCAGAACAGTGTGCAATTTAAAACTTATAAATTATTTCTGAAATTTTCAATTGAATTGCAGGTGACTGCAACTGCAGATGAGGGGACACTACTGTATTGTTAATGCGTTTCTTCAACATGTCAGCTGATGCAGTCTGGCTTTAAGATAGGTTGAGTTTACTTACTGCAGCAGAGGGGAAGATCAAGCCAACTAGGAAGTTGGAGGTCCAGTTGGAGCAGCCGGCCACAGCCACTGCAGCTGGGCGGGGCCCCTGGCTGAAGAGTTCGGCCACAATAAACCAGGGAATGGGGCCTGGTCCAATTTCAAAGAAGGCCACAAAGACCAAGATAGCCCCAATGCAGACATAGCTCATCCAATCATACTCATCCTGTAAATGGAAGTAAGAACGGAAGTTAACACTGACGACAACATGACTGAGAAGCCAGCTTCCAGAGGTGAGTGCTGACTGAACAGCAAGTCCTTCTGTCCGGTGCTGTAACGCGGTTAACTGGACTTGGAGCCGAAGCCTTGTGTTTTAGAATCCTAGCTATGTGATCTCACATATGCCATTTTGAACTGAGACCATTTTATCACCTATAATATGGGATTAAGTCAATGTCATTTTAAGAATTAGATAATTTTACATCCTATAATGTTATGTAAATGTATGGATAATAACAGTTTGCCTGTTGTAACCAAGAATGCTAGCTTTTGAAACTTATTTTTTTCCTTGTGGTTAACTTCACAAACCAGCTTGCAGAGACACTTCCCCCCCCGCCTTTCCTTTCCGGACTCCTGCTATACAACGATCCTATGATTATAATTAAGCACATACCCATTGCTCTAACTGTGTACTTGCTTGAGAAATTCAGAAGTCATCTGTGCCTGAAGACCCCATGGCAAAACTCAGAAGTAACCCTTGGGAGGTTATTCTGTAACCTGACCACAATTGAGATGATGTCAGGCAGCTCTCCAGCTGGGCGGCAGTTCAGGATGATCGTCGAAGCGAGACACATAACCCTGTATCCTGCACCACCTGCAAATACTCCTTATTTCATTCTTTCCCTATAAAATCCCTTACCCGCAGCCTAAGATTTTGAAATGAGTTCTTCGAGGCACCTGCTGGCTTTTGGAATAAAGTCACGCTCCTTGCACAACACCTCACGCTTGTCCATTTCGGCCTAAAAGCAGTGAGTAGCAGAACTTGTGATCCTTAACACTATCTCAGGTGATCCACCTTGCTCAAAAATCTGAGCTTCTAGTTTCTCTCAAATTTCACTTTGCTGATGCTCTCCAACCTTAACAGCCCACCTCTGTGTCACAGAGAGTCAACTGTAAACTCTCCTTTCCCTCTTCCCTCCCTTTTCTTCAAAGAGCACTCACCTTTAGTAGTAAAGAAACAGTCATGAGGAGAGAACAAAAAGCCATCCCTCCAAGGCCTATCATATGTAGAGTCCTTCTGCCTGCTTTCTCCACCAGAAACAGCTAAAAGAAGAATATAAGTGAAACAGTCTGTTGTCTCTTCTATGAAATCACCTGGAATATGCCTTATCAATAGCAGGAAATTTGTAACAGTCATACCTCCTGTGATATTATCACATCTATACACGTTCCCCCCCCCCATAGTTCCTGGCTCATAACTCCCATATACCTTGCTACTGTCCTTTGTTATAATGTTGGGAAGTTGCAAGCCTCAGAACACAGAATCTCTCTCTCTAACCTTCTCCTGCCTTCCTTTCAACTGCCCACTTGACAGAACTCTAATCTCCTTATGGTTAGTAGTTCCCTCATTTCAAAGAGTGTTCTGCAGGAAGAAATGCTACACAGAGAGTCCAAAAATAATCTAAACAGATATGCCCGACTGAGTTTAGTCATGCCCTTTTTGTTTCATATTTCCATACAATTCAAGGTCTCCATAACAGAACCAGAGGACAGGGTATGGGGAGCTTCGGGATAGCTACACATAGAGGGGCTGACAAGATGGTTAACCCAAGCTCAGCAACATGCTGGGAGGGTGGCGCACCCCAACTCCACAGAGACAGAACCTCCTGACCTTGGCATCCTTCCAAACCTTGCCCTATGTACCTATCGGGTGTTTATTTATATCTTTTAAAATAGCCTTTATAATAAATCTGTAAATGTGTTTCCCTGAGTTATGTTAGCCACTCTAGCAAATTAATCAAACCCCAAAATAGGGTTGTTAGAATCCCAACTTACAGTCAGTTGGTCAGCAGTTCTGGAGGCCCGAACCTATGACTGATGTCAGGGAAAGGGGAGTGCCTTGGGAGTTGAGCCCTCAAACGTGAGATCTGGCTCTATTCTAGGCAGACAGTGTTGGAATTAAACTAGAGGACACCCAGCTGGAGTCTGCTACATAAATGATTGATTGCTTACTGGTGGGGAGAAATTCCAATATATTTTGGGGTCACAGAAGTTTTCTGTGTTGATCATTCTTGTTGTTTTAGTAAAAAAAACAATAGGGTTTGAGAGTTTTCCAAACACCACCCTTCTCCAATTCAGAGGTCAAAGCATCCTATATCATCCCTTCTACACTGCTCCCTTCCCATCCCTCCCGGATGCTTGAAGAGGGGAGATTCTTCAACCCATCATTCAGTGTATGGCTTTTTTTCCCCCAAAGAGGAATCAAACAACAAAAAAAGTCTAACTAAATGAGAGTAGGGAGGTTGAAGGATATAAAATCCATCTTGAATAACTGTTGCAATTAATCTTTTCTCTCCCCAAAATTATTGTGCCATCTGACTTACAGAAACTACAGTGAAGATAGTATTAACCACACCCGCACCGATGGTGGCATAGATTGGCTCCTGAACACCTGCATCCTTAAAGATTCCTGTTGAATAATAGAACACCTAAAAGAAAACAAAACATGCAATTTTGATACAACTGTGCATATCAGTTAAATAGAGTCCTAAAAAAACCCTTAAATGTCCCTGGAGGTAAGAAGTCCTTTTTCCAGGGTTTCTGTTCAATCACAACATCCTTTCTACAAATGAATTTTCCTCTGTATCTTATCTCCATTCTCTCTGGAACCCTCTCAATTCTAGCTTTCTATTTCTATTTTTTTCTAACTGTGCTTATTCCTAGTGTTACTTTTACTCTTCAAGAGATTCTCTTGCCTTAGTCTCTGGAGTTGCTGGGATTATAGGCGTCTGCCACCACACACAGCTAAACGCTTTTTCAAAGGACTCTTCCCCAAACCTGCAAAACATTTACAGGCATACTGATGTCCCAATTTGATGGTGAACTAACTGCACAGTCTTAGCCTGCTCATTTAATAAACTGGGGTTGGGCTGGATTTCGAAGCCCAAGGTATGTTCCAAGTGTTTTAGGAAGTAATACCAAGTATTTTTGTTAAATGTATATATTAAATAAACTATTACTTGTAGCCACTGCACTAAAATGTAGGGTTGCTACAACTACCACAGTTAAAGAAATATCAAAATATTGGACTCAGACCCTAAGGTGACAAGGGAACATTATCTAGATCACCTAGGTTCAGTTCACTTTATTGCACCAAGTATTTGCCTCCACAGCAATATTTCTCAGTCTTCTTGATCAATAGATATCTCTACTTTGGGATTTATTCTCTCAAGAAAGAACTCTGACAAAAAGCAAACAAAAACTTTAAAAATCTTAATATAATATTTTATGATGACATAAAGTGTGTGGGGAAAGACATTTGACCAAGTGAAACCAACGATAGATAGTTATGCCAATTCTCTTCCATATCAAAATGTCTCCACATCAAAACCTGAATGTATATGTACCTATGTCAAGAAAATTTCTCCCAGGAGAATTACCTTGATATCTAGGGCTATCAAGCTAGGTAAGCTAACCCCAACATCATCTCACCTAAAAGCAGTTTACTCTGCTAGGTAAACACTACCCAGCCTCACCCTTCAGCCTTTAAGGGAAATTAGAAAACATGGTTTGCTCCAAAGTAGGTTACAAAAGTGATCTTCAGGCCGGCTGTGCATCAGATTTATTTCTTACAGACACTTTCCAGGCCTCTTACGGGAAAGATTCTTGACTCAGTAGACTCAGGAATCCTGACCCCAGTTCGGTTGGCTCTGGGTTAGATCAGACCCAGGGCAAAATCTGCTCAGTGACTACACTGGGGAGCCATCTTAGTCCAACAATAATGAATGACACATTGTTATAGCAACTGCAGCAACTCACCGGGAACAGGAATGAATGCACTCAGACTGAGAGGAGAATCCAAGGTGTTTATTCCAGAAGTCTCAAGTGGAGTAGCTTCCCAAAACCTGAGCCCTGACCCTCAGTGCAAGCTGCTTTTGTAGAGCTTTTTGGTTATAACGTACATGGGGTTGCCATTGGTGGATTTACAATTTTAAATTTAGGATCGGGAACAGTTACTTCTACTTCTACAACAAGCATTGAAACAGACATTTTTAAGGACATTTCCGTATGAAGTGTAATAAAGCGTGTTTACAGAAACAGAGATTGCAGTTAAGGAAAAGGGCATGTAGGCACTTACAGAGTATTTATAGAAGCAGAGATGGCAAGCAGTTGCTTACTTAAGATAAAAAGTCAGCTTTCCTGCTTAATTCCTCTTTTTTTTTTCCTATCTCAACATCATTTCCTAAACCGGGAGGAGCCTGTCCCAAAGAGTGCTCATCGATCATTTGTGACTGTCGGTGGGTGATCTTATTTGTTTTAAGAGATATGGTTTTGCTATGTTCCCAGGCTGGCCTGGAACTCCTGGGTTCAAGTAATCCTTCCACTCCAGCCTCCCGAGTAAGCTTGAAGTACAGGTGTGGACCACCATGCCTGGTCATAGGCAATATTTTCTGATCCTGTTTTACAGGCCCAGGACTGGGGTTAGGCAACCAGAAAGGTGCCTCACGTGAATTCTTTTTTTTTTTTTCTTTTTAAATAAGCACAGAACCATGCAAGGTGCTTTTGTTAAAGGTGCTCATTCTCAGAGCACACTTCCATGTAGGTGCCTCATAAGCCTAGTTCTAGCTCTGCTGCTCTGGAAAGTCTTGGGAGCATATTTTATTTGAGTAATATAATGTATGTCCCACATAATCATTTTCAAATGAGAAAATTTGGGACTAGGTTCCAACTAAATCACTAGGAGGCTTTTTCAAAATACTCCATCTTTCCTCCTAGGTTTTTTGTTTTTTCAAGCGATGTGGTCTCACTATGTTGTCCAGGCTGGACACAATCCTTGCAGATAGCTGGGACTACAGACATGTGTGACCATGCCTAGGTTCTGACAAAAACAGCCTCTAACCCTGCATAAGAAACACTGCTACTCCAAATACAAATGTCTTGGAGTGTTAGGCAGGAGGAAAGATCAAGAACCAGGTACTATTTTGAGCATCAAGTATGTTTTGTAAAATGCTTTCTTACAAAAGGACTTAAAGCAAACCCTCAAGGGATGAATCAGTATTTAAAGAGGTAGGACAAGGGTGCTCTTCATAGCCATATTTTATCCACAAATGCATAGAAGGTATAGAAGGTAGAGGAATAGTTTCTCTTCCCATAACCCATAGTCAAAAGCAGGAAGCTGATATTTGCATAGGATACAAGGTCTATGTGCAATTGCTAGCTTCCATTCTGCCATCCACTTTACACTATCATACTCACCATTCTAGTGGTAAACAACATATAGACCAGTAAGGCCAGCTCAGTCTGAAATTACCAATGTCCCTCCAGGCTTCTTGAACTGATCTCCTATTTATCCCCAGGGTCTTGACTGATTTTGGACTGTAAAGTCCTGGTAAAAAAAGCCAAGGCATATAAATTAAAGGGTCAGCCGGGCTCGGTGGCTCAGCCTGTAATCCCGCGCCTTTGGGAGGCTGAGGTGAGTGGATAGCCTGAGCCCACGGGATCAAGACCCGCCTGGGCAGCGAGACCTCATCTCTACAATAAATCAAAAAATAAATTAGCCAGGTGTGGTAGCACGCGCCTGTAGTTCCAGCTACTTGGAAGGCTGAGGCGGAAGGATCGCCGGAGCCCCAGCAGGTAGAGGCTGTGGTGGCCGGGAGCAGCCACTGCACTCCAGTCTGGGCGACAGTGAGACTCCAACTCAAAAAAACAATAAATAAAAATAAAAAATAAAAATAAATTAAAGGGTCTAATTAGGTCGTATGGCCTACATCCTAATATTGATGCCAGCATACAATACAGGTTGATGTTAGAGAGGCCTGGAAATTAAAAAAATTTTAAATTATCACATTATTCTGTGGTTAAAAACAGAGTAATGAAAATAAGAGGATAAATGTTAACCATAAGTTGCAAGGGTGGACTTACATTTTTCACTTTATCTATTTTCTCATTTTTTTCACATGTAAAATATGTACTAGAGATATAATTGTAAGAAACAAAAAATAATTCAATCAGAACTCAGATAATCAATGTTTTCTGAGTGGCATGGTTGTTCAGGCCTGTATTCCCAGTGCTTTGGGGAGGCAGAGGCAAGAGGATGGTTTGAGACCAGCCTGGGGAACATAACAAGACGCTGTATCTACAAAAAAAATACAATTAACCAAGCAAGGTAGCATGCACCTGCAGTCCTAGCTACTTAGGAGGCTGATGGGAGGATAGTTCAAGCCCAGTCACGTAAGGTTACTGTGAGCTATTATGGCATTGCTGCACTAAAGCATGGACGACAGAGTGAGACCTTGTCTTTAAAAAAAAAAAACAAAGGCCAGGCGCAGTGGCTCAAGTCTGTAATCCCAGAACTTTGGGAGGCCAAAGTGAGGGGACTGCCTAAGCCCATGGGTTCGAGAACAGCTGGATAACCTGGCAAGACCTCATCTCTACAATAAATAAAAAAATTAGCCAGGCGTGGTAGTGCATGCCTGTAGTACAGCTACTTAGAAAGCTGAGGTGAAAGGATCGCCGGAGCCCAGCAGGTCGACACTGGGGTGGCCATGAGCCACCGCACTCCAGCCTGGGTGACCAAGTGAGACTCCAACTCAAAAAATAAAAAGAAAAAAGATTAAAAAAAAGCCGGGCACGGTGGCTCATGCCTTTAATCCCAGCACTTTGGGAGGCTGAGGCGAGAGAATTGCCTGAGCCCAGGGGTTCAAGACCAGCCTGGGTAACATGGCGATACGTTTCTACATAAATCAAAAAGATTTAGCCGGGCATGGTAGCGCACACCTGTACTTCCAGCTACTTGGAAGGCTGAAGCAGAAGGATCACCTGAACCCAGCAGGTAGAGGCTGCGGTGGACATGAGCGTGCCACTGTATTCCAGCCTGGACGACAGAGTGAGACTCCGACTCAAAAAAAGCAAAAAAGAAGGTGGGCAACACCTAATGCCCACTGATCTCTGGTCAAACGTTTTAAGTGAAGTACGGTAGGACACCTTTGACCCCAAAGTAGATACTCACAGCGTTGATTCCAGAGAGCTGCTGAGACAGCTGGAGGATGATGGAGATGATGATGGGCTGTTGGTAGCTGGGGACTCTGAAGAGCTCGAGCACCGTCACTTGCTTTTCTTGTGCCATCCGGACACTCTCGTCCTTCATCTCTTGGATGTCCTGCGACACATCGTGGGTTCCCCACAACTGCTGGAGGACTGGGGAAGAGAACAAAGAGGAAAGGATAAAGATAACGCTTGCCCCAAATTCATTTTTGCTGTATGACAGCTGGGAAGAAGCCACACAAGACGCAGTGATCACTGAGCATCCATGCCTGAATCTGCCTTCTCACCTGGTTCTTTGTTATTCCTCCAGAGTAATTAGAACACTCTTTCCTTGGGTTCTGATCAGGCAGGGAAAGGGATGACAAAAAAACAGATCCAATACCCTCATCCTTCAAACAAACCACAACCCTAAGCTCCCTCTAATGAAGTGTGAAGGATACTCACCCCGCTTAGCCTTCTCCTCTTCCATTCTGTTAATGAGCAAGAATCTAGGACTTTCAGGACAAAATGGAAGGAACACACTTTGTAGGACAGCAGGAAGAATGGTAAAGCCCAAAAGTACGGGCCATAGTTCTTCAGTCCCCAAGATGGCTTCCAGACCAAAGATCTAGAAACCAGAAAGAGATCATGCTATTAACCCATACTTCAAAGGCCACAAGTTCATTAAAAAAAACAAAAAAAAAGGTTCAGAAAGTCATCCATTTTTTTTTTAACAACAGGAAAAGATAAACACATTGTGCTTCTTTTCCTTTCTCTATCCTTCCTGCTTCTTTAGTTATTACTATCTGGGAACTATAGCAACAACAATATCTGAAACTTCCATATATAACTGAACACGTGCCAGACATCCTCGAGTGCTTTGCCAATGTTAACTCTTTTAAGAGCCATGAAACTAACCATCCTCAAGTATGAGAAGCTCTAGAGTACCTGGGCCACCAGAATCCCAATGACGATGCCCAGCTGGTTGAGAGTGCCAAAGGCACCCCGCAGGGAAGTGGGAGAGACCTCTCCAATGTACATGGGCACAAAACCTGTGCAGAGTCCACAGAAGAGACCGATAACCAAGCGGCCCAGGATCAGCATTTCAATTGACACAGCCATTTCTGAGAATGCCATAAGGCAGCCACCAGTGACAGCCAAGAGGTTGACAATCAGCATTGAATTGCGCCTGGAAGGTGAATCCAAGACAAAATGAGGTTAGCAAAGTGAACAGGCTGCAACTCTCTCTCCTTTCCTCTTTATTCTGCTTTTCTCCAGACTCATGTCTTCTCTTTTGGTCTAGGTTCTCTTTTTTACTTTCTCTTGTCAGAGCATTTCTAGTTGGGAGCCTGGCACAGTGGTGCATGTCTAGATTCCCAACTGCCAAGGAGACTGAAGCTAGAGGATTGCTTGAGACCATGAGTTCAAGTCCAGCATGGGCAACATAGCAAGAAGTTTTTGTTTAAAAAAAACCCAGAAATTAAGCATTATCAAATAAAATATGCTGCCTTATTGGGTTTTTTTTTAACTTCAATTCCATTTGCATTCCTAGAACATCTAATTAGCAAACTAAAGTGCTTCCTTCATCAGTCTTCACCGAAACTACAGTCTACCTTCTAAGTCATATTAAGCTAGTGTAGACTGAGAAGATTCAGTTTTCCTCTCTGGGGAGATTTCAGTTCAGTTATTTGGCCATTATCCACATATGCCACAGATCAAGAATTAGAAGAATATTCCTACCAATCCTGCAGGTAATGAAAACACTTGTTTGAAACCACATATGTTTTAGAAAAGCAAACACCTTTGGACCCTGTCAATTAAGCATGTTTCTGGGAACTCTCATAGTTGAAATTACTAGAGAATAACTCTGAACTAGCCTAAGCTGAACTGCAAAAGCCAATCATTCACATGGCTTATTTCTTGCAAGCCTGGGAGAGAGATATGTATGCTAACAGAGCTACAAGCAAGAACAGTTATATTCAGGGCCAGTTGGACTAGGTTTCCCTTCTTGAAAATTTGATGTATTCTCATGCAAACACATCATTACCTCCCTGCCCTAATTCTCTATAGTTGTCCTCAATGCAGCCAGAAGATCCCACTTCTTGCCCAGTTTCTGGTCAATACCTGCCAAAGCGGTTGACAAAGAGGCCAACGGAAAAGGAGCCAATCATACCACCAACGGAGAAGATGGCCACACACACAGACCACAGGGACGTGAGCACCATCTCAGAGGGAGGGTTTCCTAATTTATTATTCAAAGTGTAATTGAGAAAGTTCCTTATGATCTGTAAAATAAAATGGTTGGTGGAAAGACTGTTACATTGGGGACAAAGATACAAACATTAGAGATCATTTATTCCCTAAAATATTAGAGACCAGTTTCACGATTACCTTGTAGGTAGAAAATCAAGGGAATGGACAGATGGGGAAGGAAGTTGCACATAATACACTGGAGTAGATGCTACCATCTTTGAAATGGGAAACTTTTTATTGATCCTGAGAATCTCAGTAGGTGGCAGCACTGCTGTTCATTGGCTACCCCTGACCTCTCCTAAGAGCCACCCCTCATCCTTTGTAACTAACTCCTAAGGAATAATAGGAAGTGTATCACCTTGGGATGAGAGTGGGAGAGGAAGAAAAGATACTGCTTAGGCTCTAGAGAGCAAATGCCTTTCTGCTTTTATTGACGCCACTAGACTTTCCCACCAATATGTTCTCTCTCTTCTGGCTTAGCCAGGCTAGGCACAAAATTTGTCTTAATTCAAAAAACTTTTTTTTCTTAATTTGTTTTTTAGAATACTCCTTATGTTGCTCGGGCTGGGCTTGAACTCCTGAGCTCAAGCAATCCTCCTTCCTCCACCTCTCAAGTAGCCGGGATTATAGGTATGAGCCACACCAGTCTGAAATTCTGAATTCACAAAACCCTACTTGTATTAGAGGAGTAACTTCCATATTCTAAATTCTAATTCTTGTTGTTGGCACTCACCATCTCAGGAGCATTAATGACTCCAGTATTGTAGCCAAACTGGAAAGAGCCAATTGTAGCAACTGTGATGGCCAGGATCAGAGGTGGAGTGACCTGGGAAGGGTAGGGGCGGTGGGAGGACAGGGAGGAGAGAAGACAGTCCTTAAAACGTTTGACTGATGATTGTTTCTTATTAGTTATAGAGCTGTATCAGGTAAACTTGACCTATGCATCCACAATCTCAACAGAGGAATGAGATTTAGATAATGGGTGGAGAACACAAAGGAATAGGTTATACTGCAAGAACTTACCTTGAAATAAGAATGTAAAAAAAAAATTTTTTTTTTTTTTTGAGTTGGAGTCTTACTCAGTTGCCCAGACTGGAGTGCAGTGACCGCTCCCAGCCACCGCAGCCTCGACCTGCTGGGCTCCGGCGATCCTTCCGCCTCAGCCTTGCAAGTAGCTGGAACTACAGGCGTGTGCTACCACACCCGGCTAATTTTTTGATTTTTATTGTAGAGATGAGGTCTCACCAAGTTGCCCAGGCGGGTCTCAAACCCGCGGGCTCAGGCAATTCACTCACCTCGGCCTCCCAAAGCACGGGATTACAGGCTGAGCCACCCAGCCTGGCCGAATGTAAAATTAACTTGTAAAAAGTGATAGGAAAACTGGGGAAGGAAGACATTAAGAGAATCCGATTAGTCAGTTTGGAGGCATTTAAAAACCTGCACCAGGAAAGGTAAGCAAAGAATTTCGCTCAAGAACTGGGAGAGAGGAAAATACAGCTTCAGGTAGGATTCCCAAGAACTGGTGATTTTGGAAACTGCTAGACCCAGTATAGTCTCACTTGTACCCCACTCCACAGAAGCTGAGTGGTGGTGGTGACGGTGTGTGTCCTCACCACAGGGCTGCTCTCTGAGACTCTTCTATCTCAGGACCATGGATCTATCCACTGTATCTTGGCCCGATTTGAGAGTCTTCCCATTTACTAAATACTGTCCTGTCTCCAACCCAGCTGGGGCTAGGACACTCAGCTCACTCTGGAGCTGACGCATAGGAGATGATTCCTAATGGGGGGGACCAAACCATCATGCCTCGCACCGGGAATTCTCATCCTGGGAATAATTTAAGTTTCAGATTTCCTCCTTGGGGAAGCTCGATCTTTATGCCTAAGGCCATCCTCTACAGTCCGCCAGTACCTTCACCCTTTCCCACCTTCAACTCTTTTCCTTTCAGGCCAGACAGGGTAGCAAACTGGGAGCTTCAGTTGGCAAGTGGACCTTGCCTAGTCTCCCAGCCCAGACTTTCATAGCTAGAGAGGACAAGTCAATGCTTAGCTTCAAAGCTTCAAAAGACAGGCTGACTCTCTTCTTAGGGGACAATGTAGCTGACGACTTTAAGTTGAAGCCAGTGTTCATTTATCATTCCAAAAATTATAGGACCTAATCTGAGAACACGGTGGCTCAAGCCTGTAATCTCAGTGCTTTGAGAGGCTGAGATGAGGGGACTGCCTGAGTCCACGGGTTCGAGATCAGCCTGGGCAACATGGTGAGACCTCATCTTTACAATAAATCAAAAAATTAGCCAGGCATGGTGGCATGCTCCTATAGTTCCAGCTACTTGGAAGACTGAGGCAGAAGAATTGCCTGAGCCCTGCAGGTTGATGCTGGGGTGGCCATGAGCAACAGAGTGAGACTGACTACCCCTATGATTTCTGAAATGAAAAACAAAGCATCAAACCTAATTGTTAAATTAAATACAGTAAATCCTCTACATATGAATCCTCAAGTTGTGACAAAGATTTGAATGTGCATTCGCATGTCCAGTCACATGTGTGTAGTCCAGACACACTAGTTCATGTGTCTTGTGTACACTGTCACATGTGTGCATCCTCTACAAGCGGTTGTGTTGTGCTTTTGTGTACTTCAAAGTACTGTACAGAGTACAGTATCTTTCTTTCAAGCCCAGGATGTCAGGAAGCAAGTGTAAAAGTAGTGGTGATGTAGCTGGTACTATATAGCCTATGTACTAGTTGAGTACCTAGGCTAAACTTGTTGGACTTATGAACAAAGTGGACTTAGGATAGCGTTCTCAGAACTGAGCTCACTGGTATATGTAGGGGACTTACTGTAAATATGGCAAGGCATCTCTGGCTCTGCTGCAGGTGGAGCTAGGTAGGGAGGGGGCACAGCAGCTGCAATTTTGATTGGTGTACGAGTGAACACACGAAAAAGAGGATCACTCTAATTTGTGTCTCCTATCTTGCTCTTCCAGTGCTTCCACTTGTGGTCTTGTAAAACAGTCTTAACAACTATCAAGTAAACAGATCAAAATCTGTTGACTTCTTAGATTTTCCAAAAGAAAGATGTATCTTTTAGAAAATGTGCTAAGGAAAAGCAACTGCTTCCCTTCCCCCAACTCTGCTTCCTTTACCATTAAATGTTCCAGAAAAAATCTGAAATTCCGAAATGCAAGCCACTCAAGATACCAGTGAATTCCCAGAAAACAAGTTTAGAGTCTTTCCAGACTAGGAGCAGTGGCTCACACCAGTAACCCCATAATGCTGGAAGGCCAACTGGGTATTACTTGAGCCTAGGAGTTCAAGAGCAGCCTAGATAACAGAGTGAAAACTCATCTCAACTAAAAAAAAAAAAAAATCAAAAACTTTAGATGGGCATGCTGGTATGTAGCTGTAGTTCCAGCTACTTGGGAAGCTGAGGCAGAAAGATTGCCTGAACCCAGGAAATTGAGGCTGCAGTGGGTCATGATTGTGCCACTGAACCCTAGCCTGGATGACAGAATGAGACTACATTCAAAAGTAAATAAACAATATTTCCGCATGTGACCACACATGATAACCTCTTGACTTGAGGCAGCATGTCCCTTAACACTAGCTGATGCCTATGCAATCCCAATCCATTATGTAATTCCTTTTGTGGATCTTTATCACAGACTGCAGAAACTAGGACTCAGTTACCCTCTAGTCTGCCCTAGAAAAAGAGTTACTGTTGAGCACATTCGGGTATGCCTGTGCTGCTCTCCATGCCTACAGCCAAGGCTCTTTTCACGAAGGTTCCCTCAGAACCAGCTGTGCATCATTTTGACTGAGGCCTGTTGGCAAACACAATGCTGATGTGCCTGCTGCCTCATCCCCACTGTTCCTGACAACACCAAAGCACAAATGCCGCCCATGGCCAATACTCACCACGAATGGAAACAACTGGGGAATGTGCCGAGTCTACTGGCTGCAACAGACTCTCTCCCACCCCTTGTGTATGCTACACAACATCAAGACAAGCTGAGGCAGGTGACAGGCATTGGGATCATCCCCAGAACCAGGACAAACCGAGCTCGTATCTGAAACCACTCCTTAATACTCACACCCTGTCTGTTCTCCATCTCTCTGCTACACTAAGGATCCACTCTGTCCAGTTCCTCTTCAAGGTGCTGCTGCTACCTGTAAATTGTAATTGGCTGGTTATTCATTCACTCCATTTACTTACTTTCCATGAGGAAGAGACTGTTTTTAGTCCCCCGGCCAGACAACACTCCCAAAAACCCAAAAAACAAAAAGTTATGGAAGAAAGAAACCTCCTATGATTCTAACAATGTCTTAGAGTAAACTCAACTCTGGGGTCCTCAACAGAGCTCTTTCCCCTTGCTCAGCAGCCAGTGGGAAGAACTTTCTGTCGTTAAGGATCCTGGGGAGAGAGAAAGGTAATAGCTGAACACGCTCAAATGAGCTCGCCTACATTTGGAGTGACTTCTGGGTCACAAATAGCAGTTTCCCCATCTGCAACGTGAGCAGGGATTGGATTTGGTGCTCCTCCTGTGATTTAATGTGGCTTCTTCTGCCACACGAAGCTGAAAATATCGGGAACAAGCCACCCCCTTGGAGCTTCACCTCAGCCTAGACGGCTTCAGCGAGCTGCCGTGACACTGGACTGCGTGATTCCGCGCACCCACTCAAGACTGAGTCTGTCTCCTCCTCTACCAGCCCTGCCCATTGGGAGGGCTGGGTGAAGGGTCAGCTGAAGCACAGATGGTGCGGCACCGGGATTCTTCCTGCCGTGAGGAGGAGAAGGGAAACAGGCATCCCGTGGACTATTCCACATCCTCCTTGGACTGTCTTTCCTTTTCATTTCTGTCACCGTCCCCACCTCAGCCTCCTCTCGCTTTGCCCTTTGAGGCTAGTTCATCTTTTCTAGGTCATTCTCATTTGGGAAGACCAAATCAACAAAACCCACCCCCAACGCCCATTGCTCTTTTAACTCAAATAAATACAGTTTTCTTAGAAAGTGAGGCACTTGGACAGGCACGATGGCTCATCCCCATGAGCTCAGCACGTTGGGAGGCAGAGGCAGGAGGACTGCTTGAGCCCAGGGGGTCGAGACCGGCCTTGACGACATGGCAACACTCTGTCTCTACAAAAAGCCTCAAAGTTTGCCGGCGTGGTGGTGCGGGCCTGTGGTCCCAGCTACTCGGGGGGCGGAAGTGGAAGGACCACCTAAGCCCAGCAGGCCGTGCCACTGCACTCCAGCCTGGGCGACAGGGCCGGACACTGACCCCAAGGACACAAAGCAGCCAGGGGCTAGTCAGCCACTTGCAAAACCAACCGGGGACCTCGTCTTTAAGAACCGGTGGGAACGCTGAACTCAGTCCGTGTATTCCACTGGGGCGGAACCAGAACCGGCATCCCGCCCGGGGCACGCGGCCCTCCCCCTCCTCGCAGACTCGTCCACCCCGACCACCGGCCGGGAAGGACGCGGAATCCCCAGGGCCGTCCGGTTGTCGCTGGCCACGCCGACCGTCTGCGGGCGCTCGGGAGGACCCCCAAGCCTCACGAGCCCCCCCCGCCCGGCCGCCTGCCCGGACCGCTCCTCGAGGCCCCGCGTCCTCCAGGCCAGGCCGGCCCCAGCCCCACCCGCACACCCGCTTCCCGGCCCGTCTCCCCG
>NW_007200801.1:0-1961 GCF_000164805.1 Carlito syrichta | reverse complement strand
TAGATGTTAGGCCTTTGTCAGACATACAGTTGGCAGATAATTTTTCCCAGTCTGTGGGCTTTCTCCCTACTCTTTTGATGGTTTCTTTGGATTTGCATAAACTTGCCAGTTTGATGAGGTCCCGCTTGTCTATCTTATCTCCTTATGTCATTGGCACTTGGGGTTTTGATCAGGAATTGTTTGACAGAACCAGTTTTCATAAAGGTGTCTGTGTTTTCTAAGGTTCTTATAGTTTGAGGTATTGCATTTAGGTGTTTGATCCATTTAGAGTTGATTTTGGTGTATGGCGATAGGTAGGAGTCTTGTTTTAATCTTCTGCATGTGGTCAGCCAGTTTTCTCAGCACCATTTACTGAATAACTACTCATCTCCCAAATTGTTGGTGGTGAAGGCTTTGTAGAAGATGAGTTGGCAGTAGTGGGAATCCACCTGGGAAAGGGGGGCACACCTCATCAACAAGGGTCCTGAATAATGAACATTTGTATCCCATATCTTTAAAATTTAAAAAGTTCAAAAAATATATGTATATTTAATTCTAAAAATTAATTGTGAAGATATTTGAACTGTCTTTATGGTTTCTTTCCAAAATATTTTCCCTTATTTCTCCATTTCATTTTTCAGGAGAACCTCAAGAAAACTTGAGAATATTGTCTGTCAAGACATTACTTCTAAAACACTTTTAAATGATTATATTTATAGTAACTTGCAATAGTCTCTCCTTTTTACTTGTATGTCATTTTTTGCCTCGCCCTTCTGCTGAATGTCAACTCTTCACACCTTAATGATTTTTTTAATTTTTATAGAGTTCTCCCATATGACATTGTCTCCATTCCAGTTTCTCTACTTCCCATTTCCCCTCTATTTTTCCCATTTCCTTTCTTTATCATCCCAAAGCATTCATTCCTAAAATCTTTGACTTTTTCCCTTTTCCATAGCCTTGCCCCATTTTCACTAAAACACTAGTGAGATAAAGAGCATGGGGATGACAAGCACATGGTTTTTATTCTCTGTATACTTCTGAATAATCAAAACCTTGGATTTCTGTCTCTTATTCAGTTCTCTAGTCCATTATTATGCATGTGATATTTCATCCAACACTGAGTGACAAGATTCCAAAAATAATGAGTAATGTTTATCCATTCATTGCCCTAACAAACTGTATAAATTCTGATATGATCCATTGGTCAATCATGAACTTGAAGTTCATTGCTCCTCTGACCATGAAGATATTACCCAAGCATTCCCTGATACACAAATATTTTACCAGACAATTCCTGTCCTCATTTTCTTTTCAACCATTGTAATTTTTATTTGTTCTATTTATCTTTTCTTTTTAAAAAACCCACTATAATGTCAACAAATCGCAATTCCTTTTAAATGCTTTAGATATAACTCTAAATCCAAACAAAATCTCAATGGCAATATATCTCCAATTCTGATTATTAACATGAATAACAGAAATATTTAGTTTAGAATTTTGCCAATCAATTTTTTCAAGCAACACTAAAATAATATAATAAAAGGTTAACATTCTGTTTAAATGACATTTTCAACTACACTTTTGTTTCCAAGAACAATGGAAATTAGCAATACATCTCTTCAATATACAGAACAGATTTTATTTGACGGTTAAAAATATAGTATTGAAGAGGTGAATATTTTTTCCTTGCTTGTCTATTTTTAAGTGCCTCATTTGCATATGGGTGTGGGTTTGCATTTAATTTTCAAAAGAATAGGAGGCACAATGCAACACCAATTGTTGATCCTATTTATACTGGAGTAGTCCTATTCTACTTATGTATTGGTTTTATAATCAGTATTATCTCCTCTAGCACACTGAAATGTCTATCTGCAAAACTATAATAGCCTGTAATAGCTTACTTGACATAAGTAACTTCATTTTATAATAAATCTTCCATCTTAACCTAGACATGACGCCCTATGTAACCTTCCCGTAATCAC
>NW_007200800.1:0-1189 GCF_000164805.1 Carlito syrichta | reverse complement strand
CATCTCCCCACGTTTTTTATTTATTTAATTTATTTTGAGACAGGGACTCACTCTGTTTCCCATGCTGAAATGCAGTGGTACAGTTATGGCTCACTGCAGCCTCAATCTGGGCTCAAGAAATCCTGCCTTGGCCTCCTGAATTGCTGGGACTACACGCACATGCAACCTGCCCACACCTGACTATTTCTAAAAAATTTCTGTAGAGACAAGGTCTCACTATCCAGCCCAGGCTGGTGTCAAACTCCTGGGCTCAAGTGACCCTCCTGGCTCAGCCTCCCAAGTAGCTAGGAGTACAGGCATGCGCCACTGTGCCCAGCTCCCCTTGTTTTTGCCTCCACTGTCCAAAGGAGTATATTATAGACAGAAATTCCCTGCTCCAGCCTAGAAGCTTGCCTTTGGCAAGCATCTACATATCAGGAGGGGCCTATCTAAGAAAGCTAGTAGAAGTAGGCCTGTCCGCCAGCCTCCCTGTGTGGCAAAGGAATAAACTGTTAACTGGGGCCTCTGGAAACGGTGGCTGCTCCAGACCCCTCACCCATACCAATGTCAGTGGGGAAGGTCACCTCTGTGACACTTGTGGATCAGGCCAGCTTGCAGGGTTCCCTGGGGACCCCCAGCAGCCCCTCCTGATGATTCTTCTTCCTGAGCGCTCTAATGATGAGCAAACTGAGCCTCTAAGAAGTTGACTGAAGGGGCTGCCTCCTCAGGGGAACCTGTGGGCCAGTGAGTCCCAACCTTTAGGCAGTCCCGACCTTTAGGGGCTGGTGGCAGCTCTGCCACTTACCCTCTGAGGACCCTAGGAGCCACAGAACCTCTCCAGGCTGCTAGGGATGGTTCTGGTGATTGCTGATAGCAAACTCACTATGTGTTGAACATTTCCTGAGAGCTAGGCCCTGTCTCAAGGGCTTTAGTTTTATCTCTCTTGACCCATCTGACAGCCCAGTAAGTCAATGCCATGACCCTCTTTTAGTAGGTAATGACATCTGGACTCAGAGAGGGCAAGTGCCTTGCTCAGGGTCACATAGTAGGCAATAGTAAAGCCTGGAGTGCTGAGCACCAAGCAGGCCTGGGGTTTCCACATGTCTTCCACCACGTCCCAAGATTGGCCTCATGGAAAGAGATGTTCTTTCCTGAGGTTGGGGCCAGGCAGCTCAAGCTCTGTTCTCAGCTGTGTCACTCACCCTGTTGG
>NW_007200799.1:0-806 GCF_000164805.1 Carlito syrichta | reverse complement strand
AAATCACCTTTCTTAACTGCCTTCTATCTGCACTGCAAACCAGATGGAGAACAAGAACTAGACAAGGAAAATTGGTGGTGGGAGCAGGTGGTCACTGCCTTGTGCTATTCCAGGTTATTTAACCTCCTTTGGAGAGTCTGCATTCCTTTCACTGTGTGTGGGGGGGCGGCAAGGGGCGGTGTCCCACAGCCCACAGCTCTGGGCATGTGGTGTAGGACCATACTCTCTGGCTTGAGCAGTTGAGGGTTGCTGCAGGAAAACTTTCTGGGCTCCCTCTATTGGTCTGGGGGGCTGCAGGGCTCACCTAAATATGAGATGCCCCTTCTGTCCTTATTCCAGATGCAGAGGCAGATGAAATTCTGCAAGCAAAGTAACTGAGTTCAAGACTTGGCTTTCTCATCTCAGACAAATCCATTGACTTTTGTGCCTCAGTTTTCTCATCTGTGAAATGGGGGATAGTAACAGCACCTGCCTCATAGGGTTGCCATGAGGATTGAATGAGGTAATGTCTATATGTCAGGTAGAACAGCGCCTGGTACACAGTGAGTGCTGTGTTCCTGCAGGAGACCCCTTCCCAAGTTTCCTTGCCCTATAAGTTTCTGTCTACAGTTATTTGGGAGATGATGGACACCGTAGGATAGTCCCCAGCCAGAGAAAATAGAGCCAGAACTCAACTTCCTCCACTCTGTTTATTCTAACTAGGCCTGGACTGGCTTTTCTAGGGGTTCCCTGATGTGCCCAAAAGGACATCACCTCCCAGGGTCTCCCCCACTGAACACCTTCACCCACTAACTTTTTCTACAGCC
>NW_007200798.1:0-321 GCF_000164805.1 Carlito syrichta | reverse complement strand
CCAGCCACTGCAACCTCCACCTGCTGGGCTCCGGCGATCCTTCCGCCTCAGGCTTCCAAGTAGCTGGAACTTTTTTTTTTTTTTTTTTAAGTTGGACTCTCACTCTGTCACCCACACTGGAGTGCAGTGGCCGCTCCCGGCCACCGCAGCCTCGACCTGCTGGGCTCCGGCGATCCTTCAGCCTCAGCCTTCCAAGTAGCCGGAATTACAGGCATGCGCTACCATGCCCGACTGGTTTTTTGATTTATTGTAGAGATGAGGTCCCCCTGCCCAGGCGGATCTCGAACCCGCGGGCTCAGGCAATCCACTCACCTCAGCCTC
>NW_007200797.1:0-712 GCF_000164805.1 Carlito syrichta | reverse complement strand
CTAGTCACCTGATCACATCCCAAGTGACTTATTTTTTGTTTCCCAGATGAAAAATGTCCTTGAAGAGAAATGTTTTGCTAATGTGGAAGAGGTGAAACAAAAGACAGCAGAAGCACTAAAAGGCATCAAACTGGACAAGTTAAAAAACTGTTTTGAGCAGTGGAAAAAGCGTCTTGTTAGGTGTAGTGCATCAAACAGAGAGCACTTTGAAGGTGACTGGAGTTTAAACATGTAAGAATAAATACTCAGTTTTTATTAAATGAATTCTGGGTTTTTTGGGGTCCCACTATGTCTAAAAACAGGATTATTTAACTATTTGAAAATCATCACTATGGGGCCTTACTGGACAGTAATACTCAGATTCTTTCCCTGTCAGTAATATGTGGCAGTGTACTGACATACAGTGAACATCTGCAACTACTGTTCAATGAATACGCACTGAAATCTGAGCTAGATAATCAAATTGCTTATGTAGTTACATAACCGTGTGTGTGTGTGTGTGTGTGTGTGTGTGTGTGTGTGTGTGTGTGTGTAATATATTTCAAATCATAAGCATTATGTAAATATGAAACACAAGTAGCAGCTATGGAAATTACTTCTGGCCTATATGGAAACTGACTTAAAAACTACAAATATTTAGAATTAGAAGAAGCCGGGAGGGACTATCTAGCTCAAGCCTCTGATTTTACAGATAACTATCTGCATGGAGACA
>NW_007200796.1:0-785 GCF_000164805.1 Carlito syrichta | reverse complement strand
GGCTCAACCTGTAATCCCACGTCTTTGGGAGGCTGAGGTGAGTGGATTGCCTGAGCCCGCGGGTTTGAGACCCGCCTGGGCAACTTGGCGAGACCTCATCTCTACAATAAATTAATAAAAAAAAAAATTGAGCCGGGCATGGTAGCGCGTGCCTGTAGTTCCAGCTACTTGGAAGGCTGAGGTGGAAGGATCGCCAGAGCTCAGCAGGTTGAGGCTGCAGTGACTGGGAGCAGCCACTGCACTCCAGTCTGGGCAACAGTGAGACTCCAACTCAAAAAAAAAAAAAGAAAGAAAACACCATTCCCATCTTAGCCATGTAGTAAACTATGATTATTCTTCTTTGGTCTGTCTCCTAGGAAGCCCCTGTTTTCTTGATCACACATCGTAGCATTTTTGGCTTTACCCTCTCATTTTTTGGAGCATATCCTCCAGTAGCCTTCCAACAAAAGATACATCAGTGGTAAAATGTTCAGCTCTGTTTTCTGTCAGCTATGTGACTTTGGATACATGATTTATTTTCTCCAACCTCAGTTTTATATCCATAAAACAGAAATAAATATTCTTACTGGTCCCTTAGGGCTCTTATAAAAATTGAATAAACCAAGGGCAGTGGCTCGCACCTGTAATTCCAGCACTTTGGGAGGTGGAGGCTAGAGGATTGCCTGAGCCCAGGGATTTGAGACCAACCTGAGCAACTTGGCAAGACCTCGTCTCCACAATAAATCAAAAAATTAGCCGGGTGTGGTGACGCGTGCCTGTAGTTCCAGCTACTTGGAAAGCTGAGG
>NW_007200795.1:0-458 GCF_000164805.1 Carlito syrichta | reverse complement strand
AAAAAAAAAAAAAGATTTTCTTCCAGGTTTTGCTGCAACTACAATTATTGTAAGTGGGTAGTTGATCCAAACAATACAAATACACATTTTATAGTTAAATATAAAAGCTTACTGGAAATGAATTCTTAGTGGTAGAGGTGGCATGTGGTTCCCTCCTCTCTAATTAGTTCATGCATTCATAGCGGAGTATGCTGACAGCTGGAATCGAACAGGCCTCAGCATACCTTTTATTCTAAATGTCTAAATTAGATACAAACTTGAGAAATATCGATGCTATAAATCAATAGATGAGAATTGAGGGATTTTGCAGTAGTAGCAGTGTCACTTAGTTCTTTGAATGCCTTGCCAAAAACGATGCATAAGATAGGAAAAGACTGGAAAAGGTACTTACTGCTGGCCCCCTGTGGAAGTTTTTATACCTTAGCACATAAAGGTGAATGTAGGAAGGGAGAAAAATA
>NW_007200794.1:0-761 GCF_000164805.1 Carlito syrichta | reverse complement strand
CGGTCGTGAGATCTCCTGAAGGAGAGATGGATAGGCGAAAGACGAAATCAATATACCCGGACACCTGCTTCCTGAGCAGATGTCATCCTTTATTAGTTAACAGAAAACTTTTATAGCATTTGTAAAAGGGGCAAGACAAAGAAAATTCCTTCACGTACATATGTTTTAAAAGTTACCACCACCTAGCGGTCTTTAGAAGAAACGAATAAGCCAAAAACACTATCTACTTTCAGTTAATGAGTCTTGAGATAAGTGTAAAAGGAGTTTCACTTAAACTAAACATAATGCATACAAGGTTTACTTTGACTTCGGTTCCACATCACTTGTGTAATTAAAAAAGGCTTAAAATCACTAATACAAAACTATAGATTGCATCTAGTGATAGTAGAAATATGAAGCCCATTAACTTGACCAAACAACAGTGGCTAGCATTTAAAGAATAACTATGAAAGTCACTTACTGTGAAAATACATACACTAATCTTTACTCTGAATAAACATATGAAGTGAACTAAACATAATGAAATAAATCTAACACAACTAAAATTATTATCGTTGCATAATTGCCAATGAGCTTTTAAGTTTAGGATAATGGTGATTTGGCTGTTTTCCCTTATGCTTGGCAACCTCCTGGAAAACATCTTTGTCTTAAGATAGGCACTTGAGCAATTATTATTATCTTTGAGGCACCAATTTTATCACTGTGTGAACTTAAACTTATGAACTTAAAACAATCTTCAAAGTAGCTATAAAACACTAAAA
>NW_007200793.1:0-544 GCF_000164805.1 Carlito syrichta | reverse complement strand
TGCGCTACCACGCCCGGCTGATTTTTTGATTTATTGTAGAGATGAGGTCTCGCTGCCCAGGCAGGTCTCGAACCCGCGGGCTCAGGCAATCCACTCACCTCAGCCTCCCAAAGGCGCGGGATTACAGGCTGAGCCACCGAGCTCGGCTTATTACTATATTTTTAAACAAAAATGTTTCTGATGCAGTTTTGCAAATCACACTTGAAAAAATTTTTACATATATATTTAAAAGCCTCTATCACAGGGGTAGTTATGCTTGGTGGGTTGTGCCCCATCCTATCAGGGGCAAATGGGGTAGGAAATGGCAACTGTCTATGAAGTAGTCACCAAAAAAAGTGACAATAACAAAGCCAACCCTACAGGGAACAGAGAGCCAGAGCCAGAAACTTGAGGTCCCGTAGGCTGGTAGCAATCTCCAGCAAGTAGAATTTTTGGATAATTCAGCAGACAGTAAAAAAAACAGCACATGTGTAAGCACTTGATGTCTACAGGCAGCTCACAAATGCAAGTAATTATTATTGTACATTTATTCATATTTTTAGAG
>NW_007200792.1:0-996 GCF_000164805.1 Carlito syrichta | reverse complement strand
TTCTTCTTCTTCTTCTTCTTCTTCTTCTTCTTCTGAGAAAGCAGGAGATTATTAAGAAGACAAAAAAACTCCCAAGCAGGAGGGGACCCAAAGGAGTGTTACCTTCCCAACTTTTTAAATCCCTGAATGAGCAGTCTGAGTGAGTCCCCTCTGGCCCTTCATTTCTTTTCTGTTAGTCAATTCTTCCCAAGTGCAGTCAGATGCAAATCTCTCTTCCAGAAAAGGAACTTCTGTATCCTGGGTCACCTGCACCAGCCTCTCAGGGATGTCGAGCAAGATTTCTTTTTCCTCTACTTCCTCATCCCTTTTCTTTCTCTTATGCTACCTGTGAATGGGAAGTCCTAAGAAATTACATGCAAAACTTTTTGATTACAAATTTATGCTTTTATCTCTAGGAACACCATTGATAATTTTCACCAAATTCTTAAAGGGAGTCTGTAAAGTTAAAAAGGGTGACTAACCCTTTTGTCAAAATATGCTACTCATTGTTCCCCAGAAATGCCCTTCATTTTCCTGCATCTGATTCTCTGTCTGTTCTCTTTACTTTCCTACTCTATCCAGTTTCTGCTAGTTGAAATCCTACCAGTTCTTCAAGGTCATTCTCAAATACCACCTCCTTCATGGAACCCTTCCTGAGGTGATCTCTTCTTCCTTTAAATGCCTAAATCTTTTTGTTTATATCTATTTGGGGGTGATAGTTATATTTAGCCTACTTTTATTATTTTTCTATTAATCTCTTGTTTTCTCCCTTCCAGATTAGGAGCTATCTTGAGTGCTGCAACGTTCTCACTTTTGTAGTCTGAAAAATATCCACCTTATTTGATTGACTTTAAGGGACCATTTGATTATATAACACAGCACTTTTTTAAGGTACCATTAAGAAAGAGAAATATAGCCGGGCTCGGTGGCTCAGCCTGTAATCCCGCGCCTTTGGGAGGCTGAAATGAGTGGATTGCCTGAGCCCGCGGGTTCGAGACCCACCTGGGCAGCGAGAGA
>NW_007200791.1:0-770 GCF_000164805.1 Carlito syrichta | reverse complement strand
AATAGCCAGAACAATCCTCAGCAATAAAAACAAAGCAGGCGGTATCACATTACCAGACTTCAAACTTTACTATAAAGCTACAATCATCAAAACAGCTTGGTACTGGTACAGAAACAGGCATATAGACCAATGGAATAGAATTGAGATTCTAGAGGCAAGACTTCAATTTCTCAACCAACTCATCTTCGACAAAGCCTCCACCACCTACCACTGGGGAGAGGAGAACCTATTCAGTAAATGGTGCTGGGAAAACTGGCTGTCCACATGCAGAAGATTGAAACAGGACCCGTATCTATCCCCATACACAAAAATTAACTCCAAATGGATCAGGGACCTAAATGTAAAACCTCAAACCATAAGAACCTTAGAAAATGAAGGACATATCCTCATGGAAATTGGAACTGGTATCCAATTCCTGAACAAAACTCGAAACCCACATGCCATAAGGGATAAGATAGACAAGTGGGACCTCATTAAACTGACAAGCTTCTGCAAAGCCAAAGAAACCATCAAGAGAGCAGGAAGACAGCCTACAGACTGGGAAAAAGTATTTGCCAACTCCAGGTCTGACAAAGGCTTAACATCTTGAATCTACAAGGAACTCAAACATGCTGAAAAGAAAAAAAACAAACAACCCCATTATAAATTGGGCAAAAGATATGAACAGACACTTCACAAAGGCAAACATCCGAGCAGCCAACAGACACATGAAGAAATGCTCAACCTCATTAATCATCAGGGAGATGCAATCAAAACCACACTGAGATACC
>NW_007200790.1:0-832 GCF_000164805.1 Carlito syrichta | reverse complement strand
TTCCTGTGCTGTTTTTTCTAGGTCTGAGAAGAATGTGCTGGTAATTTGATAGGTATTGCATTGATCTGTAGATTGCCTTAGGTAAGATGTACATCTTCACAATGTTGATTCTTCCAATCCATGAGCATGGGATGTTTTTCCACTTGTTTGTGTCATCTTTGATTTCTTTGAGCAGAGTTTTGTAGTTTTTATTGTAAACGTCTTTCATGTCTCTGGTTAGGAAGATGCCAAGGTATTTCATTTTCTTTGTGGCTGTTTTGAATGGAATTGTGCTTTTTATTTGGGTTTCTGTTTGTTTATTATTGGTGTAAAGAAATGCGATTGTGTTTTGCACATTTATTTTATATCCTGAGGATTTGCTGAAGGCCTTTATCAGTGTAAGGAGGTTTTTGACAGATTCTCTTGGGTTTTCAAGATATACAATCATGTCATCTGCAAAGAGATAATTTGACTTCCTCTTTTCCTATTTGGATACCCCTGATTGCCTTCTCTTCTCTGATTGCTCTAGCCAGGACTTCCAATACTATATTGAACAGGAGGAGTGAGAATGGGCATCCTTGTCTTGTTCCAGTTTTCAGGGGAAATGGTTCCAATTTTTGTCCATTTAGGAGTATGCTGCCTGTGGGTTTCTCATAGATGGCTTTTACTACTTTGAGGTATTTTCCCTGTATGCCTAGATGTACAAGGGTTTTTATCAAGAAGCGGTGCTGGATTTTATCAAAAGCTTTTTCTGCATCTAATGATATAACCATGTGATTTTTGTTTTGACATCTGTTGATGTATTTAATTACATTTATTGTTTTATGAATGTTGAACCAGACTTGCGTCCCAG
>NW_007200789.1:0-3778 GCF_000164805.1 Carlito syrichta | reverse complement strand
TCATGCTTATTCCTGCTTCTTGGCCTTTGTTTTTGCTGGTCCCTGTCAGAATGCTTTAATTCCTCTTTTGTGCTTTTCTACTTCCTGTCTATCCTTCAATGCCCAGCTCAAACTTCATTTTTTTCCATGAGGTCTTTTCAGACTAAACTCACTCCTCTCTTAACTTCTTGGTGTCCTTGTCACTTGGGGTTTTACAGAACCGCACTGGTGAACACAGCTTAGCTTTGTTTTCTTTTCTCTTGTCTTTTTATCAAATAGAGTGTAAACTTTCTGAAAAGTAAGATGCTCTGTTAGAGTTCTCTTATGGTCACCTCAGTGCCCAGCATAGTTGTAAGCACACAGAACATCATTGATGGAATGTTATTCATGAGTCTTGGTTGAAGGATAGACTGGCTAAAAAGAGTGGTAATTTTGGCTTTGTTTTAAATGTAGGTAACTGGATTTTTCTTTCGAGTTTGTAATAGGTTTTATAAGTTAAGTGATTTTTAAAATCAGGAGTAGGTTTTTAAAATGAGCTTAAAGAAGAAATTTATACATATTTACATTTCCTACCATTGAGCAAACATGTTTTTTGAATCCGATTTCAAATCTGATTAACTACCTTTGTAATTTTGTATTTGTCACTTACTGTGACAAAGTCTCTACCTAAGGAAACTTTCTCAGTGGTCTGATAGGCTAATGAATGTGAAGCACTTTGAAAGACTAAAATTATTCAAATGTAAGATTTATTCTGTGTTTTTGCTAAATAAGGGAGAGTGACTAGTCTTTAAATATTCCCTTGCTTGTACTTTGACCAACATATACTTTACTTTAGCATTCATCGACGCATGCTTAGGGTACTGATGGCATCCTTCTGGAACATTTCCTGGGTTTGATCTATTGATCTGTTTTCTTGCTTAATCATATAATTTGTGATATATAAAAAAATATATAAATATATATATATTTATTTATGACTTTCAAGTTTGAGAAGTACAGAAGAATTTCACAAGGTACTATGGTTGCTGAATTGGGCCAGCAATATTTTGTTACATTTTGTTTTAAATAGTCCAGTTTTTTTCCCACTTTTTTTTATTTGACTTTTTGACCATTAGGAGATTAGATTCTTTCTTAAATCCCCCCTTTAAAAAAAAGTGATTAACATGAAGAATTTTTTCCTTAAAAGTTTAATGATGTAATGCAGTAGTAAGCATGCCTTACTTTTACATCTTTGTTTTTTAAAGTAGATGCCTATGGGGCATTTTTGTTATAGCATTCAAATTTGGTATTCTGGGGTTTTATGTAGACTGTAGACTGTTGTGTTATAACAACATGCTTTTAAGGGAGTAGTGTATTAATTAACAATGTGTTTTGCACATGTATTCCTTAGGCCTCAGTCTATTCTTCATTGGTGGGGTGTGTATAAATCAGGAGACAAGAGGCATAGGAAGACCCTTTTTAAAGGAGGTTTAAGGAGAAGAATGTTCTATAGAAGTAGAAGGGGAGACTTGTGGTCAGCTTAAACTGTTAAAAGGCTTAGAATCAATACTGAAGCAGAATGTGGGCATCTTAAGCTATTTCTTTGCAGAGGATTGACTTGTGTTTATAAAAGCACTGGCTTGTTTCATCTGATATCCTTTAGAATACACTGTTTTCTTGGGGGTGGGAAGGGAAAGATGAGACAAAGTTTGTTTTGACCTTGAGGAATAGAAAAATGGTTTTACATTGTAGTGACTCTAAATTAACTTTCAGCAACTTGTAAATTTCTATATCATACTATGTGATAGAGCCTTCAATAAACAGAACACTCTCAGAGGTGGTGCTGAAGAAAATTTTAACATTATAGAAGTATAAATTAAAACTGATATTTAAGTACCCTCACTAAAATCTCTTGAGTATATGCAGCAGACTGTATATTTGATCACTTTAAATTCTATATGTTTATGATATATAGTTTTGTTCTTCTAATATAATTAAGTAGCTTTTAAAACATTCTTTCTTTCTTTCTTTCTTTCTTTCTTTATTTCTTTATTTCTTTATTTCTTTATTAGAGACTGGTTCTTGATCTGTTGCCCAGGCTGGAGTGCAGTGGTACAGTCATAGTTCACTGTTAGCCTTAAATTCCTGGGCTCAAGTGATCCTCCCATTTCAGCCTCCTAGGGAGTTAGGGCTACAGACATGTGCCACCGTGCCCAGCTATGTTTTAAAATTTTTTTGTAGAGATGAAGTCTCGCTATGTTTCCCCTGGCTGGTCTCAAACTCCTGGCCTCATGTGATCCTTTTGTCTCGGCTTCCCAAAGTGCTGGGATTACAGACATTGGCTGTATCATCAAAAGCACTTCTGTATAGACAAGAGAGCCCAAGCTAATAAGTAGTTTATCCTATTATAATGAAGAATTGCCATTATATTTTAAAACTACATATTCTTACCATAAATGGTGCTAATTACTTTGCAGTAGCAATAACTTGAGGTGCAAACTTCCAGATTGCATGTTTTCTTTAAACCACAGTCTGACACGCTTTTGGTTTGGCTTAGGGTTGCCACTACAATCTACAAGCTGTTGCTTGCCCTTATTCATATTTTATAGCTTTGAGTGTCTTATCCTATTGCATTTCAGAGAACTTACTTAATTTTTCCTGATAAAATTCTTTCCTGCTCCATTGCACTCTCCCCTATACCTCTAAGCAGGGCGGTATATCTAACTTAAGAGGCATGATGTTAATTTGATAAATAGCAGGACTTTTAGAAACAATTTTAAGAACTTAGTTATTTAACTTTTTTTAAATCAAAATTTTGTACCTAGATAATGGCCTGTTAGGTAACTATGTATCATAACAATCTCAAGTTACCTTTTTCTGTTTGTTGACAGATTTTCTTGGGTAGTCCTTATAGTATTTTGAGCATGAGAAAACAATTCTTATCACCTCAAATTTGTGAGGGCAGCATACTATGCAGTAAAAGAAAAAGCTCTTGATTGTGCAACATGCAATGTAGCCTTGGGCAAGTCACTTAACCTCTCTGTAAAATGGGGATCAAATCTGTTCTGCTCATATCTTGGGCTCATTGAATGTCTTAGGTATGAATCTTTTACATGAGAGGAAGCTACAAATAGTCATAAAATGTATTATCATCTATGTAGTATTCTTTTCTTTTTATAGTTTGGTGATTATTATTTCTACTCTTGAGAAAAAATAGAGAGCCAAAGCAATGTATTCGCAATTTTTTGATATGTAATTAACTGAGTTTAAACTGGAATGTGGATGGAATCCTTAGATCAGTAACTTTAAAATAGAGCTTTATAAAAAGGTCTACATTTTATGAACTGATAGCACAACTGTGTAAATGAGGGATGCGTTATTTGCTTCTTCACTCAAAGATATGTTACATTTTACTTTTTTGTTAATGTTAGAGTATCTGTGAATGTTTTTGGTTGGCTATAATGTTAGAAATAGAGGTAAGTTTTAAACATTGTATACTTGATTTCATTATGTATTAACCTCCTTGTTACCTTATGAAAGTCTCTCAGCTGCTAGAAGTTGTAACATTGTTTTCCTTTTTTTTTCTTTTGAGTTGGAGTCCCACTCTGTCACCCAGACTGGAGGCCAGTGGCATGCTCCTGGTCACTGCAGCCTCTACCTGCTGGGCTCAGGCATCATTCTGCCTCAGCCTTTCAAGTAGCTGGAACTACAGGCATGTGCCACGATGCCCAGCTAATTTTTTGATTTATTGTAGAGTTGAGGTCTCACCAGGTTGCCCAGGCTGGTTGGTCTCTAACCCAGTTTCCTTTTTTTTTTTTTT
>NW_007200788.1:0-2547 GCF_000164805.1 Carlito syrichta | reverse complement strand
TTTCCCTTTCTTTCAATTTGATTTTAACCCCTCCTCCATCGTTTGGTCTCTTTTATGCTATCTTCCTTAGAGTTATGTTACTTAATATTTATGGATTAATTCAACTACCCCACAAAGGTTGAGTGTACACTATGAACCTCTTAAAATAGTTTTCAGAGGAAGCATAATCCCATTTGCCTATTGGACAGCCCTGGTAGTTCCCCTCCCCATTTGGTAGCTCCCCTCTCAGTTAGTAGCTACCCCCCCATCACCTCCATAGGTAGTCTAGCAAGTGTTGTAGTATCCCTAGCTGATTTCAGCATAGGTGTGTAAATTTCCCCGCCTGCCTGATGTTTGTGAGTGGGATGTTCTTCTTATTAGAAAGGTCTTTTGTTGACTGTGTTAGCCCAGGGACTTTTAATTTATATTTACAAGACTGGTTGGCTGTTCCCTGCCTCCTCTCTACTTTATAGAAGTGTGGAATGTCAGGACCAGGCCCCTCTCTTGGGGGGCACATCCCACAATGCATCCGATCATGTGTGTCTCAATAGCACAGTTCTCTGGAGATGAATTCAAAACGGTTTCCCAAGCTCCCAACATCCAAAAAGAAGTAAGCAAGGCTTGAGCTTGGAAATGTGACTCCACACATAATGGAAGCTGGATCTGGTATTAATGGGACCAGGGATATAAACTGGATGCCGGGTAGACTGTCACTGCTAATGCAAACTAATCAGCAAGAAACTAAATTTAATCAATAATGAGTGTGGGAATACCTCTTTTACTCTCAGTGACAGTACTGGTAGAGAGTAATTGAAGTATCTTCACATTTAGATGTTGATCAAGAAAGAGGGGAATTCACCACAAATAGTACTTGCTAAATGCAACTTTTTACAGTAAATTTGTTTAGACCTACAGAGTTCCTGATTGAGAGCAATATTTAGTGCAGGTTGAAGAGGGTGAGGCCAAACACCTGATGTCCAGGCCCCTGTATACATAGTTTTAAAGCTATAACAATTACTTTAGGAAGATAAGACACATGAGGAATTGCTGATATACCTTATCTCATCTTTTCCCTCCAGATGGACAAGAGACTCGTCCTCAATCAGCTCCTTTTTCCTGCAAGGTTTTCCAAAATAAAGGTGTGCACAGAAGACAACTCCTACCAAGTGAACAGCTATTGCTCAGAGGCTTCCATTGGACCATGCAAAGCCTATTGCCTAATTCTTCAGAAGGACACCCTGATTTTTGTACAGAAGTTGGTTAGGCAACAGTAACCTCCTTCTCTTTTAGGACCTTGCTACTAAACTGGGGTCTATGAACTGACAGAATAGGCATCACTTGAGAGCTTCCTAGAAATACAAATTCTCAGGGCCTACCCAGAACTTACTGAATCAGAATCTGCTGTTTAACAAGGTCCCCAGGTGATTGATATGTATGTCAGGGTTTGGGAAGAAAGATCCTAAACCATTGGTTCTCAAGCAGAAGGCCACTCAGTGTTCCTTGTTAGCCTTATGAAATGGAGTGAGCCTAGGGATGGTAAAAACCTCTCCTCAAAAGGACAGTGCCCTAAACTATGCCTTACCTTTGCAGGGACCAAATGTGGAGAAACTGCCCCTGCTTTCTTTCACCAATCCCTTTAGAGAGGTCTCTTCTTTTTCCTCAGAAGAGGTCTGATGGCCAATCAGGAGACGCCTTAATGGTCTTTGATCACCAGAGTCATTATCCAGTGTCATTATCACTAAAGTCAAAATTGTAAATAAAAGAAAACTGGCTCCACATCTCCTAGATGAAGGGGCAGGGTACGGGTAGAATAAGCTTGACTGATGTCTATTCACTGCTGTGAAGGATCTCTGTTCCTTGAAGGAAAGGAAAGATGTTTTCATTCTACCTGAAAAAGGTTAGTTTCCTACTATAATGTAAACAGTAAAAGGCCTGAGGGATAGATGTCTGTATTAGTCAGGGTTCTTCAGAGAAACAGAACCAATAAAATGTGTGTATATATAGGGATATTTTATTTATTTATTTATTTATTTATTTATTTATTTATTTATTTATTGAGTTAGAGTCTCACTCAGTTGCCCAGACTGCAGTGCAGTGGCACGCTCCTGGCCACCACAGTCTTGACTTGCTGGGCCCCGGCAATCCTTCCGTCTCAGCCTTCCAAGTAGCTGGAACTAAAGGCATGCGCTACCACACCCAGCTAATTTTTTATTTTATTTTATTGTAGAGATGAGATCTCGCCAAGTTGCCCAGGTGGGTCTCAAACCCGCGGGCTCAGAGTTCAATCCACTCACCTCAGCCTCCCAAAGCTCTGGGATTACAGGCTGAGCCACTGATCCCAGCTGGGATATTTATTTTAAGGAATGGACTCATGATTATGGAGACTGGCAAGTCCAAAATCTGCAGTTCAAGTCCAAACGTAATCAAGTTGGAGACCCAGAGAAGGGTCAATGTTCAAGTCCAGAGGCTATCTGTTGATTGGATTCCTCCTTGCTTGGGAGCAGTTAGTCTTCTGTTCAATTACGCCTTTCAGCTGATTGGATGACGCCCACTCATACTATGGAAGGA
>NW_007200787.1:0-1077 GCF_000164805.1 Carlito syrichta | reverse complement strand
AAGTGTGTCACATTGAGAGTGGATGGCAGATGCCTTTCCTGACCTGTGGTTTCAAGCCTCGCTGACCATAAGAAATACCTGGGGAGGGGGAGCGCTTTTTCAAAGGCTGTTTTTTGTACAGGTTGTTGGAAGCATCTCCTGAAGCTCATTCTGGTAGGCATGAGAAAAGAGTTTGGTTTGAAATCCATGCTCTGCAGGGCTCCCTTTCCATTAAGTAATGTCAGGTCAATCTTTGATTCAACCCATTCAGCTTCCCAGTCTCCTCCTTCCTGCTCCCTGGAGTGACTGAGAATGATGGCCTTTTACCACTTTGACTGGAACTCAGTATTCTAATAAGCACCCCCAGGGGATCCTGGTAACTCTGCAGCTTTCACATACACTGCTCTAGAGACACACCCTTTCTCCCCCCTCACTCCCTCCTCTCCCTTCCTCTCCTTCCCACCATTCCCCCTCTCTTTTGCATCTTCCCTCCACCCCATTTGAATGTCTGCTCTGCCAGGCACTGTTCTAGGTACTGAAGGTGCCACAGTAATGAAATTAGATTCAAATCCACATAGCACCTACGTTGCTTGGTGACGTTAGGGCAGCATGGGGCTTGACTTCCAGCATTATTTGATAAGCTTTGCTTTGTGACCTTGGGCAAGTCACCTCCGTCTTCTGAACTTATCTGTAGAATGGAAAGAACACTGGTTATTATACAACGCCTGGCAGGGGTTGGTTGGGATTAAGCAAGTGAGTAGATACACCAAACGGATTCACACAGTTCAAGACATGTGATGAGCACCTAACCAGTGGGCCACAACTGCCATGGTTGTGATTTTGGCTGTGTCTGGGGACTTACAGTCTGCTTAAGTGTTTGGGCTCTATCTGGAGGGCAGTAGAGGCTATTGATGGATTTCCAGAAGAGGGATGGAGTGATTGGAGTTGCGTCTTTGAACGTGCTATGGACGACCTGTTTGAGAAGAGGTGGTGTTTGTAAAGTGACAGAAAAAGCCAGTTTTGGCCAGGCTCGGTGGCTCACCCTGTAATCCTAGCACTTTGGGAGACTGAGGTGAATGGATTGCCTGAGCCCACAGG
>NW_007200786.1:0-2460 GCF_000164805.1 Carlito syrichta | reverse complement strand
CCAATCATAGCTTTGAGTTATATTTTAATTCAGGAAACAAGAAGTTTTAAGTTAGGTTACTGATAGAACTGTCTTCCCCTTACCCTCCTAGGCTAGCACGATGTCATCAGAACATTAGTGGCTTAGGAATAATGCTACTGCTAATTCAAACAATTTAAAATGGCTCAGACTGTGGGAAATCTTTCCTCCAATCCAGAAAGAGGATGGAGAGAATCTATTTGCAGTAGTTTCCTTCTTTTATAAGTAAACCCTGACTTTGAAGTTTGAATTTGATGAAGATAGGGACACTAATTTTTATTGACAACAAAAGGCTCAAGCAGAATATCAGCATTAAGAAAAAAACACATCAGTAGTTTTTAAAAAGTAGATAATATTTCAACATGACTATTCTCCAAATTATTTTATGATAATGGCTTTACCGAGAGGGATATGCTTAGGATGGATGAGTGATATTCTACCAATTTGGTAATCCACCAATGACTACCTTCAAAGTAGAAAAATTAAATCGCATATCATGGATTTACTCCTCTTAGATACTTATTTCAAAAATATTTCAACTGCTGCTTTAGTTATTCCACAAAATGTAAGACAAAGAAAGTTCAGAAGTATTTATTTATTTCTATGTCAGATTTCCGAGTGCATAAAAATTCTAGGCTGAGAAACTGTTGTCTCAGCTTTTACTCTTACTAGTAAATCTGAAGGTTTTTTATAAAACATGAGAACAAAGTGCAGTTTGAAACACCAAGGTTTTCAATTCTGTTTCTTAACTTTTTCAAAAAGAACAAGGATGGGAAGAGGGCAGGAGAGACAGGGTTCAGGCGTGGGGAGGGATATGGCGCCACATTTATTAATCACATTAAAAACTAAGCATGCCAACATCTGGAGCTAAAACAACCAGCAAAATCACCACGTTCAGACTTATATTGGCTAACTCTATCTATCCCAGCATTCTCTTGGGACAGCGGTTTGCCCTAGGCTCTACCACAAGCTCGGTGAAGTACACAGCCTCAATTACTAGAGCGTGCAGCCACAACGACCTGGTATTACGGAAACAGTCAGTCACCACTTGAGTTAACATTCCATACCCTAACGACTGGCCCCTCCCCATCCCAAAGAAATAGTAAATCTTGCCCACCCTAGCCCTGGCCCACACCACAATGTTAATAATTATAACAAGCAGTAACCCATCTGTTATATCAGAGAAGGGAACAGAGACTCCACTGAGAGATTTAGAGTGAGATGTTAACATTTCTTCAGCTGACTGCACAAACAAACAAACAAAAAAAAAAAAGAGGAGAAATAATTCATTTGGAGATATGAAGTCATGAAATAGCTGATGTGTACTGCTTTTAACCATGCACTGATGCAAAACTGAAGCAACCATTAATAATAAAAATTAAAAAGGACATATGTATTTACACACAATCAGACCTGTTTGATCTGAAGCAGTTTGCAGATTCTATCTGTGTGTGATTTGAAATAAAACAAAAAATGGGGATTAGCATGGCCACAGCACACCCTAATGTAGGAGGGCACACACGGACTGCTTTTGGAACTCCGAGAGCTGGATAAATTTTGCACAGCTAAGCTTGATTCAAATATACACATGCCCCTTTAAAAAGAATTACTTTCTTCTTCCTTTGCAATTCATTCAGAATGACTCCTACTGTCCCCAATTGGGGCAGCCCGATGCTCCATCACTAGGCTATTCAACCTGCCTGATCCTGCAACATAATTCAGTCCTTACAGCACTCACGTGTATGCATACCCCTCTGTGAACAACCAGATACTGATCCACAGCGTTCTTCTAAAAGATTTCCTATGTTTAGAAATTTTATTTTTTCACATAAATATGTTTTCAATTTCCAGTTTTTTCAAAAGAAAATGCCTTCGAAAAGTTACTTTTAAGACACTTTTCTACAACGTCTTCTGCAGTTGTTAAAGGCTCAGTTTTTCATGGTTCAATGCCATCTCCTAGGGATTTTTATATTAACTTTATAATGATGCCACGTTGACCACAACTTTTCCGCACAATTCTATAGCTGTGTTTTAAACTAGAGCAAAATGGAAGGGTTCTAAATATTACCCTTCCCACATCTGACCTTTACCTCCATATCTGTTAGTTGAATCTCACACCGGCAGACTTTTGTCTTGTCTTGATTTAAACCCAGCCTTTAATTTTGTTACATTTTTGTTTTAGGTTTACATTAAAACAGGACTTTGGTGAGCATGTGATGTCAAGACACCTTCTTTCTACCTAGAAGACAATGACATTATGTGACACTGAGGAGGAGAGTGTGTATTTCGAGACCAGCAGACAAAAAATGAAAGCTTGTTACCTAACATGTAGTGTATAGATCAAAGAGCAAGTGGGGAGGAGTGAGGGGAGGAATGGCAGGTACAATGCTTAAAATCACTACAGCAGAACAGAGATCTATTCCAGCTCGCATAGGTTTAATG
>NW_007200785.1:0-1048 GCF_000164805.1 Carlito syrichta | reverse complement strand
ACAGATCATCAGGACAAAAAATCAGCAAGGAGATCCGGAACCTCAATGAGACTCTGGACCAAATGGACTTAAGTGATACGTATAGAACACTCCATCCAAAGACCACAGAATACACATTTTAATCATCACCACATGGAACATATTCTAAGATCGACCACATAATGGGACACAAATCAAGTATAAGCAAATTTAAAAGGCGTGAAATTGTGCCATGCACCTGTTCGGACCACAGTGGAATAAAAATAAACATTGACACCAACAAAGTTCCCCCAAAACCCACAAAGACATGGACACTAAACAGCATGATGATAAATAACTCCTGGGTCAATGATGACATCAAAATAGAGATCAAAAGATACCTGGAAACAAATGAAAATAAAGAAACATCTTACCAAAATCTGTGGGATGCCTTAAAAGCTGTAATAAGAGGGAATTTATATCCCTACAAACACACATGAGGAAAATGGAAGGAACAGAAATTGACAACCTAACAAGCCACCTAAAGAAGCTGGAAAAGCAAGACCACAAAAACCCTAATTTCAGCAGAAGAATCCAGATCACCAAAATAAAAGCCCAAATCCAGGACATAGAAGACAAAAAGATAATACAAAAAATCAATGAAACAAAAAGCTGGTTCTTCGAAAGGGTAAACAAGATTGATGGTCCCCTAGCTAGACCGACCAAGAAAAAACGAGAAAAAAACCAAAGAAGCATAATCAGAAACACAAAAGATGAAGTCACATCTGACCCTGAAGAAATACAAAAGATCATTAGAGACTACTAAGTACACTTGTATGGAAACAAACTTGAAAACCAGAAGGAAATGGAAGACTTTCTGACATCACACAACCTACCTAAGTTGGAATAAGAAGAAATTGAGACCCTAAATAGATCAATAACAATCAAGGAAATTGACCACGTAATAAGAAAACTTTCTACAAAAAAAAGCCCTGGTCCAGATGGCTTTCCAGCAGAATTCTACAAGACATTTAAGGAGGAGCTGATACCAATCCTACTGAAGGTATTCCAGGCGATGAAAAAGATGGAA
>NW_007200784.1:0-816 GCF_000164805.1 Carlito syrichta | reverse complement strand
AGATCAAAAGATACCTGGAAACAAATGAAAATAAAGAAACATCTTACCAAAATCTCTGGGATGCCTTAAAAGCTGTAATAAGAGGGGAATTTATATCCCTACAAACACACATGAGGAAAATGGAAGGAACAGAAATTGACAAACTAACAAGCCACCTAAAGAAGCTGGAAAAGCAAGACCACAAAAACCCTAATTTCAGCAGAAGAATCCAGATCACCAAAATAAAAGCCCAAATCCAGGACATAGAAGACAAAAAGATAATACAAAAAATCAATGAAACAAAAAGCTGGTTCTTCGAAAGGGTAAACAAAATTGATGGTCCCCTAGCCAGACCGACCAAGAAAAAACGAGAAAAAAACCAAATAAGCATAATCAGAAACACAAAAGATGAAGTCACATCTGACCCTGAAGAAATACAAAAGATCATTAGAGACTACTACGTACACTTGTATGGAAACAAACTTGAAAACCAGAAGGAAATGGAAGACTTTCTGACATCACACAACCTACCTAGGTTGGAACAAGAAGAAATTGAGACCCTAAATAAACCAATAACAATCAAGGAAATCGACCACGTAATAAGAAAACTTCCTACAAAAAAAAGCCCTGGTCCAGATGGCTTTCCAGCAGAATTCTACAAGACATATAAGAGGAGCTGATACCAATCCTACTGAAGGTATTCCAGGCGATTGAAAAGATGGAACTCTCCCCAAATCATTTTACGAAGCCCACATCACATTGAATACCCAAACCAGGTAAAGATCCAACAAAGAAAGAGAACTACAGGCCATATCTTTTGATGACATAGATGCTAAA
>NW_007200783.1:3001-7811 GCF_000164805.1 Carlito syrichta | reverse complement strand
AAATACCTCTTATTAACAGGGTGCCTGAATGAAACGTACTTGTACACCTAACCCTTAACTGTACCCCACAAAACCATAATAAAAATATTTATTTAATAAAAAAACAACAACAACAACAACAACAAAAATTACTAGCAAACTGCATCTAGCAGCATATTAAAGAGATCATTCACCATGATCAAGTGGACGTTATTCCACTTGAAATGCAAGATTGGTTCAACATAGGCAAATCAACAAATGTAGTTCACCAAATTAAGAAAAGTAAAAACAATGATCATATGATTATCTCAATAGGTGCAGAATAATGAATGGGAAGAAGTTGGAAACATTCTAAGAGGTGAAATATCTCTACAGGGAAAATTACAAAACACTGCCAAAAGGAATCAAAGATGACACAACAAACGGGAAAACATTCCATCCTCATGGATTAGAATCAGAATCATTAAAACATACACACTGTCCAAAGCCATCTACAGATTCAATGCAATCCCAATTAAACTACCAGCATCATTTTTCACAGATCTGGAAGAAAGAATTCTTAAACTCATGAAAGCAAAAAGAGTTCAAATAGCCAGAATAATCCTAAGCCAAAAGAACAAAGCTGAAGCATCACATTATCAGAATTCAAACTTTACTACAAGTCTACAGTAACCAAAGCAGCATGGTACTGGCACAAAAATAGACATATAGACCAGTGGAACAAAATAGGGATCCCAGAAATAAAGCCACTGAACCACAACAAACCAATCTTTGACAAAGCCAGAAAAAAATAAGCATTGGGTTAGTGACACTCTTTTCAATAGATGGTGTTGGGGGAACTGGCCAACTAAGATACAGAAGAATGAAACTGGACCTCCTTTCTCTCATCATATAAAAAAAATCAACTCAAGATAGATGAACTGAAGACTCCAAACTATAAAAACCCTAGAAGAAATCCTAGGAAGCACTCTTCTGGACATCAGCTTAAGCAATGAATTTATAATCAAGTCATTTGAAGCAAATGCAGCAAAAACAAAAATTGACACGTGGGATCTAGTTGTACTGCAGAACTCTACACAGTAACAGAAACTATCAAAAGCATAAATAGATAGTCTACAGAATGGGAGAAAATATTTACAAATTATGCATCCAACAAAAGTGTAAATCCAGAATCTGTAAGGTACATAAATTAGTTGACAGGGAAAAAACAGCACCATTAAAAAGTGGACAAAAGGCATGACCAGGTACTTCTCAAAGAAGACATACAAGTGGTCCAGAAACACATGAATAAATGCCCAACATTTTTCATCATCAGGGAAATGCAAATTGAAACCACAATGAGATCTCACCTCACATCTCACGACAGTCAGATTGGCTCTTAATAAGTAAAAAAAAATAGATGTTGGTGAAGTTGTGGAGAAAAGGGAATGCTCATGCACTCCTGGAGCAAATGTAAGCTCGTGCAGCTCCTGTGAAAAGAAGATTGGAGCAGGGCTCGGTGGCTCAGCCCGTAATCCCGCGCCTTGGGAGGCTGAGGTGAGTGGATTGCCTGAGCCCGCGGGTTCGAGACCCGCCTGGGCAACTTGGTGAGACCTCATCTCTACAATAAATCAAAAAAAAATTATCCGGGCGTGGTAGCGCATGCCTGTAGTTCCAGCTACTGGAAGGCTGAGGCGGAAGGATCGCTGGAGCCCAGCAGGCCAAGGCTGCAGTGGCCGGGAGCGGCCACTGAACTCCAGTCTGGGCGACAGAGCGATACTCCAGCTCAAAAAAAAGAAAGAAAGAAAAGAAGATTGGAGACTTCTCAAAGAACTAAAAAATAGACCTACCATACAATTCATTAATCTCTCTATTGGTTGTTGACCCAAATGAGCATAAATAGTTCTACCAAAAATTATCTGCACTCGTATATTTATCGCAGCACTATTCACAATAGCAAAAACATGGAACCAATCTAGGTACTCATCAGCAGTTGACTGGATAAAGAAAATGTGGTACATATACACTATGAAATACAATATATCCATAAAGAAGAATGAAATCATGTCCTTTACAGAAACGTGAATGAAGGTGAAGGTTATTATTCTTTTTTTTTCTTTACTTTTGCAAACATCTTCACTTAATACCATTTATTTATTCATTCATTGAGGATGCATTTATCGATGACCCACTACAGCATCATGGAAACAGCAACAAGCAAAACAGTTACTCTTATGGGTCTTAGTTTATTTATATTTTTTATTTTAAAGATGTGGGGTACAATTCAGGATTAGGTATACAAATGGACATCATACAGGTAAAGTTTCAGCCTCCCTTTGAATCCCCACTTTGCCTGGTTTGAAATCAATCACCCATACTGCTGTTGTGTCCCCACCCCACCCAGACAGTATCCCACTACTACCAATCCCTTTCTTATTGTATTATGGTAAGTGTTCAGGGTTTACTTATGAGTGAGAACATATAGAACTCTGTTCTTTGTTTCTGTGATAGATCACTGAGTATGATAGACTCTAAATCCATCCAAGTTGCTTCGTAGCCCATGTGTTTTTCTTTCTTTATGGCTGTATAATATTCCACGGTGTATATGTACCACAATTTTTTTCATCCAGTCCAGTTTCAATGGGCAGTATGGTTAGATCCATGTTTTTGCTATTGTGAAACGTGCTGCAAAAAGCATGTGTGTGCAGGTATCTTTTTTATAGAATGATTTGAGTTCCTCTGGGCATATTCCCAGCCCGGGAATTGCTGGGTCGTGTGGAAGGTCAATGTCTAGTTCTTTTAGAAATCGAAGGTCATTGTTCTAAATGAATTAACACAGAAACTTAATGCATGTTCTTACTTATAAGTGGAAGATAATCACTGCATACACAGGGACATAAAGATGGGAACAACAGACCCTGGGGTCCTAATGGGTTAATGAAGGGAGGGGGCAAAGATTGAGAAACTACCCATTGGGTAGCATGCACACCATTTGGGTAACGGGCTTAACAAAAGTCCAAACCCCAACATTATGCAATGTACATATGTGACAAACCTGTACATGTGCCCCTTGAATCTAAATTTTTCTAAAGGAAAAAAAATTAATCATTGAAGGATTCTTGTCATTTGTTTAGAGACTTTCCAAGCAAATTTAGCCAACACTGTGTGGTTGTTTGTGCTCAGTAATGATGTGTTCCTTTTGCTCATTTTAACTAATGTTTTTGCAAAGATGTCCTTGTGTTCTTCAAGTTTTTTCTTGATGTGTGTTTGCTTGTTAGCCGTAACCCTTTGATTATTTTCTCCAGAGCTTCTACTCAGTTGGTGCAGATAGTTTCTAGGGTATTTTTTTTCAATTTTTCTGTAGGGAAATAAGAGCTTACAGCTTCCAAGCTTGATATTTTCCTGATGTCACTCTCATTCCAAACTTTATGAAACGCCCATAATTTTAAATAGTAATACATGCTAAATAATTAAAACTCAAATAAGAGACACATAAAAATTGCATTCTAAAAGATTGTTAGAGTAGAGTCCACACATACACACAACGTTGTGGTGTTTAGGCCTCAGAAGCAGACCTCAGGTGGCAGAATCTCTCTGTCTCTGACCTTCTTCTGCCCTTCTTTCACCTGGCCTGGTCAGGACTCTAATCTGATCATGGGTCAAAAATGTTCATTCCAGAGAGGGCCCTGCCCCACATAGAGGAAGGAATACTACACTAAAAGGCCAAGAACATTGTAAACATGCAGACCTTGCTGTGCCTAGATCATGTGCTTTTTGTCCAGTTACATTTCTGCTTGGTTGTCAGTCATGCCTATGTAATGAAGCCTCCAAAGACAACCAGAAGTACTGGATTTGGGGAGCTTCCAGAGAGCCGAACACATGGAGTTTCCTGGAGGATAACATGCAAGGGAGGGCAAGAAGTGTCTCTTCCCCCATAACTCTCCCAATGCATCTTTGTATCTGTATTTTTTTGTGATAGTTTTTATAATAAGCTGGTTCCCTGAGTTCTGTGTACCACTCCATCAAGTTAATCAAACCCAATTAGGGGATTATGGGAACCTCACCGTGAAGCTGATAGGTCAGAAGTTCTCAATGCCCGGACTTGTGACTGGTGTCTGAGTGGAGGTAAGCAGTCTAGGGGATCTGACACTATCTCCAGGTACATATTTTCAGAATTGAATTGGAACATACAGAGCTGATATCCAGTACTTAAAGTGTGGGGAGAAAAACCTTACGCCTTTAGTCACAGAAGTCTTCTTCTGTGTTGTTAATTGTTAAGGCCTTGTAAGAGCATGTCCCATTCCCCCACTCATATATCAGGAAACTACTGATTGCATTCCTATTCCCATAGGCTCATTTGGAGTATTCTAGAACTTCATAAAAATTAAATGATATATTAACTACTTCATTTGATTTTGTTTCTTTGTCTCATTATCTCTGTGAAATTCATCCATATTCTTGCATGTAGCAGAAGTTTATGTTTTTAAAGGTGACTTATTCCATTGAATGAATATACCATTTTGTTTATCCATTCACCTATTAAGAACCAGTTCTTGGTTTCCAGATTGACAAGTAAGTGTATGAACAATGCTGCTATGAACATTTGTAGTTAAGCCTATTTGGGTTTGTTTCTAGGACTGGAATTGCTGGATCATAGGATAGGTAAAAGTTTAACCTGATAAGAAACTATGCTTACATACTCTAATTTTTCTGACAGTTTTTACTCTTACATTTCACCAATTACCCCAACTACATTTGATTGCTATAAACTCTAATTCTATTCTCATACTTTTGTTAAAGAAGACCTTCCACTTTTCTTACCATTATACACACTTGCCCCTTTTAGTCACAT
>NW_007200783.1:2167-2981 GCF_000164805.1 Carlito syrichta | reverse complement strand
AAGACAACCAGAAGTACTGGATTTGGGGAGCTTCCAGAGAGCCGAACACATGGAGTTTCCCGGAGGATGACATGCAAGGGAGGGCAAGAAGTGTCTCTTCCCCTATAACTCTCCCTATGCATCTTTGTATCTGTATTTATTTGTGATAGTTTTTATAATAAGCTGGTTCCCTGAGTTCTGTGTACCACTCCATCAAGTTAATCAAACCCAAAGAGGGGATTATGGGAACCTCACCTTGAAGCTGGTAGGTCAGAAGTTCTCAATGCCCAGACTTGTGACTGGTGTCTGAGTGGGGGTAAGCAGTCTAGGGGATCTGACACTATCTCCAGGTACATATTTTCAGAATTGAATTGGAACATACAGAGTTGATATCCAGTGCTTAAAGTGTGGGGAAAAAAACCTCACGCCTTTGGTCACAGAAGTCTTCTTCTGTGTTGTTCATTGTTAAGGCCTTGTAAGAACATGTCCCATTCCCCCACTCACATATCAGGAAACTACTGATTGCATTCCTATTCCCATAGGCTCATTTGGAGTATTCTAGAACTTCATAAAAATTAAATGATATATTAACTACTTCATTTGATTTCGTTTCTTTGTCTCATTATCTCTGTGAAATTCATTCATATTCTTGCATGTATCAGAAGTTTATGTTTTTTTTTTCATTAATCAGTATTTTTTATTATGGTTTTGTGGGGTACAGTTAAGGGTTAGTGTACAATGACGTTTCATTCAGCACCCTGTAGATAAGAGTGTTTTCCCATCCCCTGACAGATATTTGCTACTGTAATCCCATCCCACTCCCCCCCATAGTTTC
>NW_007200783.1:0-900 GCF_000164805.1 Carlito syrichta | reverse complement strand
TTTTTGTTTGACATCTGTTGATGTATTTAATTACATTTATGGTTTTACGAATATTGAACCAGCCTTGCATGCCAGAATGAAGCTACTTGGTCATGGTGGATGATTTTTGAGATGTATTGCTGAATCCGGTTTGCTAGGATCTTGTTGAGAATTTTAGCATCTATGTTCATCAAAGATATTGGCCTGTAGTTCTCATTCTTTGTTGGATCTTTACCTGACTTGGGTATCAATGTGATGTTGGCTTCGTAAAATGATTTGGGGAGAGTTCCATCTTTTTCAATCGCCTGGAATACCTTCAGTAGGATTGGTATCACCTCCTCCTTGAATGTCTTGTAGAATTCTGCTGGAAAGCCATCTGGACCAGGGCTTTTTTTTGTAGGAAGTTTTCTTATTATGTGGTCGATTTCCTTGATTGTTATTGGTTTATTTGGGTCTCAATTTCTTCTTGTTCCAACCTAGGTAGGTTGTGTGATGTCAGAAAGTCTTCCATTTCCTTCTGGTTTTCAAGTTTGTTTCCATACAAGTGTACGTAGTAGTCTCTAATGATCTTTTGTATTTCTTCAGGGTCAGATGTGATTTCATCTTTTGTGTTTCTGATTATGCTTATTTGGTTTTTTTCTCGTTTTTTCTTGGTCAGTCTAGCTAGGGGACCATCAATCTTGTTTACCCTTTCGAAGAACCAGCTTTTTGTTTCATTGATTTTTTGTATTATCTTTTTGTCTTCTATGTCCTGGATTTGGGCTTTTATTTTGGTGATCTGGATTCTTCTGCTGAAATTAGGGTTTTCGTCGTCTTGCTTTTCCAGCTTCTTTAGGTGGCTGGTTAGGTTGTCAATTTCTGTTCCTTCCATTTTCCTCATGTGTGTTTGTAGGGATATAAACTCCCCTCTTATTACAGCTT
>NW_007200782.1:0-837 GCF_000164805.1 Carlito syrichta | reverse complement strand
CATCAGAGCACTCCAGAACCTTGCTGATGTAGAAGCAGTGCAGGTAGAAGGCCTGGGCTGTCTCTCACTGACTGGGGCTGCAGAGGCTTGGGTGGTACATAAAGAAGAAAAGTTGTCACTTTCACTCAGACCTTCCTTCTCCATGAGTGCTCTCCTGGACCCCTTCTAGCAGTGTCCAGGGCTTGGACGAGAATACAGCCCCATGGGACTGTCCAGTAAACCTCAGCTTGGATTTTCAGTTAAACCCTTAAAGTTCTATGACTACTTTTCCATATACGTTTCTTTGCTGAGAGTGGCAAATATGCATTGTTTTCAGTAGGCCATTACGTTCCTCCCACTTCCAGACATCTTTCTCATGCAATGATTTCTTTCATTTTGAATTGCTGACCAGTACTGAAATTGCTGGATTGAGTGGCATTTCTATTTTTTATATGGGGAAATCCCCATACTGTTTTCCACAGAGGTTGAAGTGACCTATATCACCAGTAGTGTATAAGCATTCACATCTCTCTGAATTCTCACCAACATCTATTTTGTATTACTTTTTAATTTTTGCCATTCTGAAAGGTGTGAGATGATATCTTATTGTGGTTTTAATTTGAATTTCTTTGATAATTAGGAATATGAGCAAATAAAACATATTTTTTAACAATTTGTATGTAAAGATATTAAAGGAATTCAAATGAAATGAGAATATAAATAAAATAGATTTTTAAACACTATAAAAATGCTAGTGATGAAAATAAAATAACTGAAATGAAATTTCTCTGGATATGATTAATAAATAGCAGAATATAATACTGCAGAAGAAAATACTCATGATTACGAAGATATAGC
>NW_007200781.1:0-980 GCF_000164805.1 Carlito syrichta | reverse complement strand
TCACGCGAGGGGATGGGAGTGCCCAGCGCGCCGCTCCTGCCGGAAAAGCCGAGAGGCGCTCACCTCTGGGTGCCCAGAGCGGGCAGGGAGCGGGCCCTGCCGAGGTGGGGACAGGCGGATGGAGGGGACAGGCAGATGGCGGGGACAGGCGGGCCGAGACGCTCCGCTCCCCTCACGTGACTCCCGCCAGGCAGGGTCACCTCGCCGTCCTTGGAGTGTTGGCCCTGGCAGTCCCCAAATCCAGAAGCGGTGCCGTGTATGTGTGCAGGTTGCAAGTTCTTGTTCTTGTGTTCAGCAGAAGGTGATAGGGGTGGGAGTACAGAATCAGAGTGTTCCTTTACTCCAAACTAGGCGAGTGTTTAAAAATAGAATGAACATATCCTGGCTCTCTCCTGCTCCTGTTCCTGCTCCCTTGCTCTCCTTACCTCTCCTGTTATCCTTGAAAACACAAAGGTTTGAGAAGGAATATCCTTAGACCTCAGAAAGAAGTTTAAATTCATGCTAAAGAGTCTTGGACTTCTTGTAAAACCATTTTTGCTGTGTTTCTTTTTGGTACAAGGGAAGGGATGAAATTTGCTTTCAGCTTGACTTTTGCAGAGCCAGAGTTTCTCCTGGCTGGCCAAATAAGAGTGCTCTGGGGATGAACGTGTTGGACTGTGAGAATGCTTTTGGTGCGTTTTCAGTCTACCCATTTAAAAATAACTCAGTCCATCTCTTAGATTTGAGAATCAGTAACAACACGAAGGCAGATAGTGGAAAAATCGCCACACGGACTTGGGGAAATGATGAGTAGGGGGAAGTGCCTCTCCAAGCACTGTTTCTGGTAGTATGAATTCTCAGTTTGCCCAGATATGGGGAGAGAGAAGAAGGATCTCTGGGTACTCGTCCTTCAACTGTTTCAACTCCAGGCTTGGGACTGTACTGGAGCCACGGGGGGACTCGTTGCTGTGGCCAGCTGTCAACTTGTTTGCAGCTCGCTT
>NW_007200780.1:0-761 GCF_000164805.1 Carlito syrichta | reverse complement strand
CTGGCCGAGAGACAGAAGCAAAATCGTCCCATTTCTCCAGGGGATTCGGATGAAAGCTGGTCATAGAATCTGGTACAACTCCAAGAGGAGACCTTGGAGAAGCACCAAGCTGTGACTCTAAGGAATGGCTCATGGGGTGGCACACAGGTTTATGCTGAATCACGGTCACCGTCAACCTGCCGTTATCAACTGGAAAGAAAGGAAATCTCCACAGTCGAGAAGTCAGACATGTTGAATGGGGATGTGACTTTTTGATGATGTGCTCTGCACTCGTGGGCTGGCTCACTAAGAAAAATGAAAGCTTTTGCCTGAAAAAAGGAAAGAAACATTTTTTATTTTATTGTGTTTTATTCTTTAAGTAGGAGTCTCACTCTGTCACCCAGGCTGGAGGGCGGAGTCACGTTCCCGGACAGCGCAGCCTGGGTGTCCTGCTGGGCTCAAGTGACCTTTCCGCCTCGGCCTTCCGTGTAGTTGGCACCACAGACGTGCGTCACCGAGCCCGGCAGATGTTTTGATTCCACGTAGAGTTGCTCAGGCTGGTCTCAAAACCCTGGACGCGGGCGTTCCTCTCACCCCCACCTCCCACTCTAGTGCCTGAGGTGGCAGGCGTTCCCTGTGCCTTTTTTTTTTCCAGTTTCCGAGTATTCTCTGCCACTCCCACCTCCCCTCGCTCCCTTGTTGCCTAGGAAACCACCCCTGCCCTGGAGGGGTCCTATTGTTCAGATATCGAGTCTCTTCACCCTTTCTTTGTCATTGTAATC
>NW_007200779.1:0-716 GCF_000164805.1 Carlito syrichta | reverse complement strand
CTTGATGATGTGCTCTGCACTCGTGGGCTGGCTCACTAACAAAAATGAAAGCTTTTGCCTGAAAAAAGGAAAGAAACATTTTTTATTTTATTGTGTTTTATTTTTTAAGTAGGAGTCTCACTCTGTCACCCAGGCTGGAGGGCGGTGTCACGTTCCCGGACAGCGCAGCCTGGGTGTCCTGCTGGGCTCAAGTGACCTTTCCGCCTCGGCCTTCCGTGTAGCTGGCACCACAGACGTGCGTCACCGAGCCCGGCAGATGTTTTGATTCCACGTATAGTTGCTCAGGCTGGTCTCAAAACCCTGGACGCGGGCGTTCCTCTCACCCCCACCTCCCACTCTAGTGCCTGAGGTGGCAGGCGTTCCCTGTGCCTTTTTTTTTTCAGTTTCCGAGTATTCTCTGCCACTCCCACCTCCCCTCGCTCCCTTGTTGCCTAGGAAACCACCCCTGCCCTGGAGGGGTCCTATTGTTCAGATATCGAGTCTCTTCACCCTTTCTTTGTCATTGTAATCAGCGTTGGCTCTTCTGCCTGGGGCTTTTTTGGGGGGTTGGTGGGGTGGAGTCTCCCTCTGTTGGCCCAGGCTGAAGTACGGTGACGTGGTCGTGGCTCGACACAGCCTAGACCTCCTGGGCTCTGGTGATCCTTCCGCCTCGGTCTCCTGACGAATTGGAACGACAGGCGTGGGACGTCATGCCTGACTCCTGTTTCTCGATGGCG
>NW_007200778.1:0-782 GCF_000164805.1 Carlito syrichta | reverse complement strand
GTAAAGTAGGGAAAGGAAAAAGTCAATGTCAGAATTTATTTCATCCACTAGCATACTCAAGAATGTTGTAAGGAATCATTGAAAATGAATATCTACTGGTGATGTACAAACCAAAATATTTCTTTTCATGCTTTAACTAAATAATACAAATAATTGTTTATTTTAGTCATATTATATTTAAGACCGTAATTTAATCAAATAATCCAGGTCATTTCATTTCATCTTTTTGGGGAGGGGTAAAAGAAGGGATGGGGGATATTTTATATAAATGTGAACCTAAAAAATAATGCACGTATATGTTAATCTGAGTCATGCATACGAATTATTATGTTACTAAGCCAATCACTTACATACATCATATTATTTAATTATAAAATAATCCTATGAGGAAGGCATTTATCATCAATATTTTAGAGATGAGAAAAGTGACTTGAAAGGACAGACTGAGAGCAAGGAAATGCATTTTTTATCTTGCAATGATGAGAAAATACAGCTACGTTCTGGAAAAATGCATAATTTAGGTAAAGACTAACTCTGCTGACTTTGTCTTTTCAGAAACACAGACTTCAAGCACGACCACCATTGTATACTCAGTGCATAGTGATCAGGACTCACCTCTTTCCTCAGAGTTTTCTGCCCAGTCCTCCTTGTGCCCTAAGGCCTGGCAGATTGGCAATCACTCTTGTAAAGGGAATTTACAAGTCCTAAGATTTATGCATTACAAAAGTTATGCAGATCACAGGACTTGTGACAACTCAGAAGGGGAAGCTAATGGAGATTCG
>NW_007200777.1:0-1011 GCF_000164805.1 Carlito syrichta | reverse complement strand
TTTAGCATTTCTGTATAAACAGACTGTAAAAGTAATCTGAAAATTTAGGTTCTCAGAATTTAGAAGAGAAAAACAAAAACAATAGATTGAAACTAAGATGTATATATGCTATCTCTAAGTATACAGATATATATGTTTTTCCTGTTAGGTATCTGCTCTTTTAAATATGTGCTAATGTCATTTTGACTTGCATATGTAAAGCTTAACTATAATCGTCTTTTATGTCAAAAATGACAATTACTGTATTCTGTGTATGTTCTGCTTTAAACTCTCACATATTTGACCACTTGCCTTTTGATCTTATGTCTGTGTTTTAAAAACAATCCAGCATCATTTGCATAATTTATATTGTGGCTACCCATATGTACTTAATAATTTATTGTCACTGATTTCCACCACGTTTTAGTAACATATTGGTTTTTTTTTTTAAAGTTTTTTGCCTGCCGGATCGAGACCCGCCTGGGCAACTTGGCGAGACCTCATCTCTACAATAAATCAAAAAATTAGCCGGATGTGGTAGCGCGCGCCTGTAGTTTCAGCAACTAGGAAGACTGAGGTGGAAGGATCGCCAGAGCCCAGCAGGTCGAGGCTGAGGTGGCCGGGAGTGTGTTCCACTGCCCTCCAACCTGAGCGACAGAGTGAGACTCCAACTCAAAAAAAAAAAATAGGTTTTTGCTCACTAGGTGAGTAAATCATTTTAATGAATGAATTATTAAATAAAAATAAAAATTTCTTTACATTTTATATCTAAAACTTATGACTTCTTTTTTATCAATACAATTGCATCAAAATTAATGGTTACTCTTTTCTAAATACTGAATTTATCCTTCAATGACAAATAATGTTTACAAAATGTGTGTTTATTCAAAATTTGCATTTTCAATTTGTCATTACTTATTATATTTGGGGCAATTGAAAAGAAAAGGGGGCTGTTTTATTTTTTCCAATTGATACTTGCTTTACTGTCAGTAAGCAGCTATGAGTGTGTTATTTTTGTGCTTATAAGAATGG
>NW_007200776.1:0-862 GCF_000164805.1 Carlito syrichta | reverse complement strand
AGAGCAGAGAGAGATTTGGATAAACTCCCAAAAGTGGGATGGCTGGATCACAGAGTGCTCCTCTCCATGTGTCTGTCTGATCCAAGTATTGCCACCTCCATCTCTTTTTTCATCTGATGTCTTTCCCCATCCCTTCGCTTTCAGGCTATGAGCATCCTTACATCTAAAATGAGTCTCTTGTACACAGCTTATAGTTTTTTGTTGTTGTTGTTTGTTTTGTTTTAATTCATTCAGCCACTCTCTGTCTTTTGATTGGAGAAATTCCAAGTTCATTGTGGCACTCACTACAATAACTAAGTGTGGAAGCAGACGAAATGTCAACCAAAGGATGAGTAGATGCAGAAATTGTGTCCAAACATGTGACAGGATGCCATTCAGCCTTAAAGAAAGAAAGAAATCCTGCTACTTGTGACACCACGGGTGAACACCGGAGACACTGTGCTAAGTGGAAGAAGCCACAGAAGGACACATCCTGTGGGATCCCACTTATGTGAGGCTTCTAAGAGAAGCAGGTATGTGTAGGCAAAGAGTGGAAGGGGGACTGCCAGGGGCTAGGGGACGGGGGGTCTTAAATAGATAAAACTAATGGGCATGCAATTTCAGTTGAGATCATTCTAGAGAGCTGCTGCACAGCCTTGGATCTAGAGTTGACAAACCAGCTAACGGGAGCCAGAGGGAAATGTAACTCTCTGGTATAGAGTAGAGAAGGCCATAGAAGAGGGAGACATGTTCTCACTCATAAGCTGACCTTGAACAATTACAATGGTATAAGAAGGCGATTGGCAATAGTGGGAAACTGTCAGAAGAGGGGGGGATTGGCAGTTGAGGGAAACTGCTGGGGGAGGGGCATAACTCATCAACA
>NW_007200775.1:0-787 GCF_000164805.1 Carlito syrichta | reverse complement strand
TTTTTTCATCTGATGTCTTTCCCCATCCCTTCGCTTTCAGGCTATGAGCATCTTTACATCTAAAATGAGTCTCTGTACACAGCTTATAGTTTTTTGTTGTTGTTGTTTGTTTGTTTTAATTCATTCAGCCACTCTCTGTCTTTTGATTGGAGAAATTCCAAGTTCATTGTGGCACTCACTACAATAACTAAGTGTGGAAGCAGACGAAATGTCAACCAAAGGATGAGTAGATGCAGAAATTGTGTCCAAACATGTGACAGGATGCCATTCAGCCTTAAAGAAAGAAAGAAATCCTGCTACTTGTGACACCACGGGTGAACACTGGAGACACTGTGCTAAGTGGAAGAAGCCACAGAAGGACACATCCTGTGGGATCCCACTTATGTGAGGCTTCTAAGAGAAGCAGGTATGTGTAGGCAAAGAGTGGAAGGGGGATTGCCAGGGGCTAGGGGACGGGGGGTCTTAAATAGATAAAACTAATGGGCATGCAATTTCAGTTGAGATCATTCTAGAGAGCTGCTGCACAGCCTTGGATCTAGAGTTGACAAACCAGCTAACGGGAGCCAGAGGGAAATGTAACTCTCTGGTATAGAGTAGAGAAGGCCATAGAAGAGGGAGACATGTTCTCACTCATAAGCTGACCTTGAACAATTACAATGGTATAAGAAGGCGATTGGCAATAGTGGGAAACTGTCAGAAGAGGGGGGGATTGGCAGTTGAGGGAAACTGCTGGGGGAGGGGCATAACTCATCAACAAGGGTACCTGTATGATCAATGTTTATATACG
>NW_007200774.1:0-1008 GCF_000164805.1 Carlito syrichta | reverse complement strand
ATTCCATTTAAATGCATTTTATGGTAAAAAGGTATGCTGCAGTATAAAAGAGAGTGAGACTTTAAAAACATGGAAAGTCAGCCGGGCTCAGTAGCTCAGCCTGTAATCCCACGCCTTTGGGAGGCTGAGGTGAGTCGATTGCCTGAGCCCTCAGCTCTACAATAAATCAAAAATCAGCCGGGCGTGGTAGTGCACACCTGTAATTCCGGCTACTTTGAAGGCTGAGGCGGAAGGATCACCGGAGTCCAGTGGGTAGAGGCTGCGGTGGCTGGGAGCAGCCACTGCACTCCAGTCTGGGTGACGGAGTGAAACTCCAACTCAAAAAAAAAAAAACATGGAAAGTAACTTTATAAGGGCCCTGAAAATCAGCTCTACTTCATCTAGAAGTAGTAGCCTCCAAGAAGATAATTCATCCCTGAGGTCTCATAGCTCGTAAGGGATGAGATTAGCCCACTGGACACTAAAGTGTCCTCCTTCTGCTAAGTTGAACTGCTACTCCTCACCAGCCAGAGTTTTTACAGAAATGGAAGGGTTATTGACAAGATAGTATACACAGTATCTCTCTCACAAACCCTATTTCAACAATCTCTCACTTAAGAACACAGACATTTTTTTGAACTCTCAGATGATGGTTTAAACTGCATAGTCCCTGGGTAGCACCTGTCAAAATTGTCATTAATTAGTGTTACTGGTTTGATGATATTCTTTCCACTACACTGCAAGTCTCATGAGATTCAGGGCCTCGGTCCTCATTCAAGTCTGTATCTCCCAACTGCAGCACTACCAAATAGGCCTCAATAAATAAAGGCCAAGTTAATTTAGGTAGATGTTTTGAGTCATTCTATATTTGGAATTTTTTACAGAATAGCAATGAAGGCTATAAATTTTGGAGTCAGATGAATCAGGAAACCCTACTCACTAGTTATCCGATGTTAGATATTTATTCTCTCTGAGTCATATTTCATCTCTTATTCATAAAAACATTGTTAGAATAAATGAGATAATGAA
>NW_007200773.1:0-1031 GCF_000164805.1 Carlito syrichta | reverse complement strand
CATTTTTTTGAACTCTCAGATGATGGTTTAAACTGCATAGTCCCTGGGTAGCACCTGTCAAAATTGTCATTAATTAGTGTTACTGGTTTGATGATATTCTTTCCACTACACTGCAAGTCTCATGAAATTCAGGGCCTCGGTCCTCATTCAAGTCTGTATCTCCCAACTGCAACACTACCAAATAGGCCTCAATAAATAAAGGCCAAGTTAATTTAAGTAGATGTTTTGAGTCATTCTATATTTGGAATTTTTTACAGAATAGCAATGAAGGCTATAAATTTTGGAGTCAGATGAATCAAGAAACCCTACTCACTAGTTATCCGATGTTAGATATTTATTCTCTCTGAGTCATATTTTCATCTCTTATTCATAAAAACATTGTTAAGAATAAATGAGATAATGAAAGTAAAGCACTTATTATTCCAGTAAGCCAAGGGACTCCCTATAGCAATGAGTATCAATAAACACTGTCTAATTCTACTGGTCAAAAAAAAAAAAAGTCTCCTTTGAAGCCTGGAAACACAAATCTTTTCTTACTAAGAAAAAAGTTATTTAAAAAATAACAATAAACACTGAATGTGGTCTCCTTAAGATTTCCTGAGTAAACTACACCAGCTGCTACAAATCAGGTTAGCCATATAGTATTACCACCCCTCATCTCCTGACCTAACCACTTGCAATGTATTCCACTGTAGAATTCCAGGGAAACCCACACCACACAGTGCCTATTTTCATTTCATGGCATGATACTGTTTTGATACATACAAAGAACAACGTGCTAAAGGATCTATTATTCTGTTATGCCTGTAATCAAGTAAAAATAGAATATATACTATTATGTATATTAATAAGTAAAAATATAAAATATCAACAGTAGTAACTTATTTTCAACAATATATACTTGCACTCTTTAAAAACTATGATATATATAGTATCACAGAATATTCATCAGAATAAAATTTTGTTTGATAGCAAAATGAAAAAAATATGCCCAGGGTCATAAAACCAGAGCACAGAGATGAGATAAATGG
>NW_007200772.1:0-800 GCF_000164805.1 Carlito syrichta | reverse complement strand
TAAATCATTTACAGTTACATTAGACATATTTTATTTTAATGTAGAAATATGATATAAATGTCTAAATGGACTTTTGTTATATTTCATTGTCTCATCTGTTTTAACAGGTTATGAAGTATACACTTCACAATAGAGTATAATTTATCAGGATCGAAACCATTTTAAAAGGAAAAAATTTACTGAAGCTGTAGATAATCCAGCCAAAGGAAATCATGTCTAGGTTTGTTTTGGACTACTTAATACAGCACATGTGACTATTCCCAAAGTAAAATCATAGACTACTTTATATTTAATTTTATTTCATCCAGAAAAATTATTTGAATGCCAGATACTGCAAAAAATTCCATAATTGCATCTAAGGTATTGTTGCTGATCTCACAGAACTAATCGTCTAATGAGAAATAAAACAAATATGGAAATTAATTACAATATAAAATTGAATAAGATGAGCAAAACTGTAAAAACAGAAGTGCTTACCCTAAACTTTAAGACAAACTAAGCAGTGGCTGTTTCTTTACATATTTTCTCTAAATACTTAAGTGTTTATTTATATCATTTATTCTTACAATGCTGGGGTTACACTTTGTATTTTGTTTCCTAATTTTTTAAAATTTGGCATATATCATAAAAGTTCTTTCTTATCCTTAATTATGTTTAAAAATACTGCTTGATGGCCAGAAGGTATTCTATCATATGGGAGATATTTAAACATTCTATTGTTGAATATTGAGTTTGCTTACTCACTGCTTCAAGACTCAGCAAAAGTAAAGAAAAAAGATCAATAAACATTCATTTTTAAG
>NW_007200771.1:0-758 GCF_000164805.1 Carlito syrichta | reverse complement strand
TCTAAATGGACTTTTGTTATATTTCATTGTCTCATCTGTTTAACAGGTTATGAAGTATACACTTCACAATAGAGTATAATTTATCAGGATCGAAACCATTTTAAAAGGAAAAAATTTACTGAAGCTGTAGATAATCCAGCCAAAGGAAATCATGTCTAGGTTTGTTTTGGACTACTTAATACAGTACATGTGACTATTCCCAAAGTAAAATCATAGACTACTTTATATTTAATTTATTTCATCCAGAAAAATTATTTGAATGCCAGATACTGCAAAAAATTCCATAATTGCATCTAAGGTATGGTTGCTGATCTCACAGAACTAACCATCTAATGAGAAATAAAACAAATATGGAAATTAATTACAATATAAAATTGAATAAGATGAGCAAAACTGGAAAAACAGAAGTGCTTACCCTAAACTTTAAGACAAACTAAGCAGTGGCTGTTTATTCACATATTTTCTCTAAATACTTAAGTGTTTATTTATATCATTTATTCTTACAATGCTGGGGTTACACTTTGTATTTTGTTTCCTAATTTTTTTTAAATTTGGCATATATCATAAAAGTTCTTTCTTATCCTTAATTATGTTTAAAAATACTGCTTGATGGCCAGAAGGTATTCTGTCATATGGGAGATATTTAAACATTCTATTGTTGAATATTGAGTTTGCTTACTCACTGCTTCAAGCCTCAGCAAAAGTAAAGAAAAAGATCAATAAACATTCATTTTTAATGTAAAGTATATTCAAATGTG
>NW_007200770.1:0-3252 GCF_000164805.1 Carlito syrichta | reverse complement strand
TATCAATAAACATCAACTAACGTTTACTCGACCTATAACATTCATTTTCCTGATGTACTTTGTAAAATATGATGTATCTTTTACTTTATTACTCAGTTGAGTTAAAAGTACTTATGTAAAAATAATAGTGTCAAGAAAGCCCTACAGTGAGCCCTTGTATCTGGGAGCTCCACATCTATGGAATTGACAAAATGCAGATCAAAAATATTTGAAAAAAAATAACCCAAATAAAAATACAATATAGCAACTATGTACATAGCATTTGCATTATATTAGGTATTATACGTAATCTAGACAGGATGTACAGCACAGAGGAGGATGTGTGTAGGTTCTCTGCAAATACTACTCAATTTTATATGAGGGACTTGAGCATCTCTGCAGATTTGGGTATCCAAGGGCGCCCTGGAACCGAGGGAGGCTACTGTGCCGAGTAGCTATTGGTCTCTAATTGATTGCTCAGACGATCATGTGTCTGGTTTTCAGCTGTTGAGTTAATCATGAACAGAATTAAAATACTTATAAAATCCTTAGAGAGATTGTGTTTCACTTTATTAGGATACTGCAGTATTTGGGAATTGTTAATTGGCAGGCCTAGAGGTTATTTGGATCTCGTTTACCGGTTAGCAGGACCTACAACTTGCACCCTCAGGATAAGTAACTGGTGCATCCCTAAGCTGTGCGTTTCTCCCAAGGCTTGGAAGGAGGTGATAACTCCTTTATCTCAGGTCTCTCTAACTTTCAGCTGTATTTTTAACTTCCTGCTGGCCTTCCTTTTTTGTGAGTGTACCATCTTTATCTTTTCTATGAATTTTGCTTATTTCAGTGGGAGAATGAAGTATTGAAACAGTGGTTCTTAGATGCGGTTGTTTGCCAAGGCTGACATTTCAAGAGAAATTGGCTAAACCTGTTTTCAACCTAAGTAATGATGATGGAGGTTGCAGGATCTTCTGAAATGTGAGTAATAAAATTGGACATGGCCTCTTAACAGCATAAGAAAACTTGAATGCAGTTTACCACCGTCCTTGAAGGACTTTGAAACTGTGGCTTTTAACTGATTTATTGGGTCTTTTTGCTCTACCCAGCCTCTCTTTTCAGAAATTCAGAGGAAGAAATGATGTGTTGCTAAAGTAGATCACACACACACACACACACACACACACGCATAGATTTATATAAAATCTTATTTCTAATTATAGACTACTTTAGGAACAGTCTGTAATTTGCTATGAAAGTCTGTGATAATAATTGACTAATTCAAAAGACCAAATGCTTTAACTTATATTTGTGAAAATGTCAACACAGTATAAGAAAGTGAGGGCAAGATCAGTTTCCAGAAGCATCCATCATGTCAAGCCCCAGCGCACCCAGGGTCTGCTTCTGAATCATCTTCTCTAAGTCCAGAGGGGAACCTTGGTCCTCAAGGCTCTCCTGTCATTTAAGTTACATCACCAGCCTCTTCGTCTGAGACTTGAGCCCTGGTTCTTCAACTAGCTTTCACCACCAGCTTTTCTTTCCCAAGAGACATAATAATAGCGTTGCAGAAAGTGGCTTTGTGTATCAGTTAGACTGGAATTAGAATCTACTACTTAGTAGCTGTGCTTGAGAAAGTAATTTTTCTTCAAAAATTTTAATTTTCTTTGTAAAGTGGGCATGACCATGGCTAACACATTGGGATTCTGTGAGCTAATGTATATAGAGTACCATGTGTGTTGCCAAAACATAATAGAAATGTCATAAATTGTTTATATTATTTTCTCTTTTTCCCACATTCTAAAATTGAGCTGGATCCAATATTAAATCCTCATATCTTCCTTTGTCAGTGTTCTGTACTGTGCAGGACTAATGATTTTCTGTGTATTTTTTACACATGCCCTCCATGAAAGAGCTTCCTTTTAATTTCCAGTAAATTGAAACTTAGTTTCTACGTGTCTATGAATGACTAAAAAAATTTTCTAGTGAAAAAAATAAAGATCATCACCAAAGTGGGTTAGAGAAACATAAAACATATGTACATATTTTAGAAAATGTGTAAATCATTTACAGTTACATTAGACATATTTTATTTTAATGTAGAATATGATATAAATGTCTAAATGGACTTTTGTTATATTTCATTGTCTCATCTGTTTTAACAGGTTATGAAGTATACACTTCACAATAGAGTATAATTTATCAGGATCGAAACCATTTTAAAAGGAAAAAATTTACTGAAGCTGTAGATAATCCAGCCAAAGGAAATCATGTCTAGGTTTGTTTTGGACTACTTAATACAGTACATGTGACTATTCCCAAAGTAAAATCATAGACTACTTTATATTTAATTTATTTCATCCAGAAAAATTATTTGAATGCCAGATACTGCAAAAAATTCCATAATTGCATCTAAGGTATGGTTGCTGATCTCACAGAACTAACCATCTAATGAGAAATAAAACAAATATGGAAATTAATTACAATATAAAATTGAATAAGATGAGCAAAACTGGAAAAACAGAAGTGCTTACCCTAAACTTTAAGACAAACTAAGCAGTGGCTGTTTATTCACATATTTTCTCTAAATACTTAAGTGTTTATTTATATCATTTATTCTTACAATGCTGGGGTTACACTTTGTATTTTGTTTCCTAATTTTTTTAAATTTGGCATATATCATAAAAGTTCTTTCTTATCCTTAATTATGTTTAAAAATACTGCTTGATGGCCAGAAGGTATTCTGTCATATGGGAGATATTTAAACATTCTATTGTTGAATATTGAGTTTGCTTACTCACTGCTTCAAGCCTCAGCAAAAGTAAAGAAAAAGATCAATAAACATTCATTTTTAATGTAAAGTATATTCAAATGTGTTTTCTACTACATGCATCAGGCAAAGTTAGTATCAGATCATACGTTTCACATTTTAATCTACATATAATTGTTACACAGTCCTATTCAGAGTAAATGGGTAACAAATTGCCACAGGTAGATTTTCTTATTTACTAACTTTGCTTTCCAGTTACTTACTTGCATGATTTTCATCATTTACCCAAAGGAAATAATTCTGTACCTGCTGTTATTTGCTTTGACCTATTTATTTATAATAAGCTTATTGGTAGTTCTTTTGGTCTACTGTAAAAAGTATAGATTAGCAACAGTATATTTGAATATTGGGGATAAATCAGAAGGTGTTTCACCTATTATTTCTGTCTCATACTTCCTACGGCCTCATCACTAATTCTGTTAAAATTTATCTCTCTTGAAACATTTACTTGT
>NW_007200769.1:0-989 GCF_000164805.1 Carlito syrichta | reverse complement strand
CCAAAATAAGAAGGGATATTTTTCAGAAGAAAGGAATAAGGGAGTAGTTCACAGAAAACAATACATGGAGTGCATCGATTGTTTTTTGGTCATTGGTTCTTGTTTTTATTCATTAGGCCAAGTCCTTATTAAGCACATACTATGGCTGGGCACTGGAAATATAGCAGCAAACGCACAAGAAATACCGAGATGATAACAATTCCACAAGGTCTGAATTATATTATCACTGCTAGAAATAGTGTAGGCAGTGGTTGTTTCTTTGTAGACTGGAAGAACATTCTGAATGAGTATGAAAGAAGACAGATGGTTTAGTTCTCTTCCTTTTATTTTATATCCATTTCTAAGTAAAGTAGATGCTTGATATCCTATACTTTCCACAGTAAAAAAATCAGAGAACAAATGCCACAAGAGATGGTGATGGCATCTTTTATTGTATTTCAATTTGGTGTATTTGTGTGCTTGGTAAATGTTTGTTAAATTAATGAATTATTGTGGAAGTGATGCTGTTATCCAGCTATAGTCAGGAGAAAAGAATGACTATTAACTTTGACAAAATAAGCATCATTGTCTTTGTCATTCTTCAACATTTAAGTGAGCAGAATCAAATAATTTCATACAACATTGTCATTTAATAGTTATCTAAAGATATATTTAACTAATTCCTTCTGACACATACATCTGAATACTGTGCCAATTCACACTAGTTTGTGGGAGTCACATTCAATAATTTTCCTGACTCAGAGTGAATGATGAGCAATATTTGCTTTGAAAGAAATTTAATCTTTCTGTATTTTATTTTCTTCATTGTGCTTTACAGTAATAAGGCTTAGAACTGTTTCTGTTGTTTGGGCATGCATTTTGCTTTGTTTTTGAGCTGATTTTAATATATAGTTTATATAAGAATGGCCTATAAATTATAGAGCATATAGAAATTCATAATGTAATTTGTGCTTCTAAATACAAAAGCATAAAAAAGTATGAAATTCCTC
>NW_007200768.1:0-877 GCF_000164805.1 Carlito syrichta | reverse complement strand
CTCAGCCTCACTCATCATCAGAGAAATGCAAAGGAAAACCACATTGAACTACCACTTAACCCCTGTAAGAACGGCCTTCATTATAACACAAACAATATCAGATGCTGGAAAAGATTTGGGGGAAAAAAATGCTTCTGCACTGCATGTGGACTGAAAAGTAGAGCAACATCTTTGGAAATCAGTGTGGCGGTTTCTAAAGGGACAAGAAATTGACCTACCATGTGACCCTGTAATTCGCCTGTAGGGAATAAACCTGGAGGAACTCAGATCTTTTACAGAAAGATATCTGCACAAGCATGCTTATTGCAGCTCTAATCATATTTGAAAAAAACCTGATACCAACCATGTCGCACTACAAAGCTGGAATGGATAAAATGAATGTGGAATGTTATGCATCCCTGACAAGGGACAGGTATAAGGATTTTGCAGAAAGCTTGATGGATATGAATTAGGTCATTCTCCGTGAATTATCACGGAAACAGAGAATAGAGTTCCAAATGTTCTCCCTCATGAGCTGCACTTGATCGATTAGAGTGCTAGAAGAAAGTGATTGGAAGTATTAGAAAACTGTTTTGGGGTAGGGGTGGGATTGGCTGTGGAGTTATATTGTTAAGGGAGGGAGGGGCAGACCTCACCATCCCGGGAACATGCATAATCAATGTTTGAATATCTAACTCTGAATTGTACCCCATATTGTGCAACAATTAAAATAAAATAAATACATAAATAAAAGCTGTAAAACGTGCAACTGACTCCATTTGCTTTCTTCTAGTTTTTATTTTTTTTAACTTTTTTCATCTAAAGATAGTTGCAGTCCAGGGTTGGGGATAGAAATGTTCCTTTTGAAGGGATTCATTTCTAAGAAGGGTGCACGACG
>NW_007200767.1:23976-25302 GCF_000164805.1 Carlito syrichta | reverse complement strand
CAGGGGTTTTCTTTATAGAGGAAATAGCTGCAGTGTTACTGCGGCGCGGGGTGTGCATGGTAGTAGTGAAAAGCGCACTGCTTGGCTTGGGTCTAGGAATTGATTCAGTAGTTGGCTTATCTGTGGGTGGTGCGAACCCCCGAATATGGTGTTCAAAATTAGATTGAGTGAGCCCCGGGATGGTGCTGAGGGTTTGGACTTTTAGTCTAATCATGAAAAGACTCCCTAGATCATGCCATTCTGTTCTAGGGTCATCATATAACCTGATTCCCCACATTTTCCTGACCGTCCAGTCTGTAACTCGGCGCCCTGCCGGGGTGAATTCTGTCATGAGGGGGTCACAGTAGGTTAGGAAGGGTGTCACAAACATACCCTGAATCTGACAGGGCCCCTTCTTATAATCTGAGGGGTTTCTTTTTATAGTGATTAAGTCATTGGTTTTGGCAGGGACCCAAGGTTTGGTGCCTGTGGAGACACAGGCCCATGCTGGGCAATAATATTGACTGGGGTCTGCGCATGCCTAGTCCTGGTTATGACCGGAGCATACATAAAACTGATACTGCTTGTTATAGCCTAGCTTTGAAATTACTTTGGTTACCGCGCCAGCCCAATCAGAGTATTGGTACATTTCCTTTAGGTCACAGGTGAGGGTTGGGAACCAAGTGTTGAGGGGAGCAAGGTTGGAAGTTTGAAAAATTATTCTGTTGATCCCTGACCTGTGGGTTAACAACTGCCATGTTAAGTTTAGAGGTTGGTGAGGATTAGGGACTGCCCAAAGGGATTCCATCCCTGTCACGAAGAAGCAGAAGGAAAAGAAGTGCAACACAGTTTTAGCTTTAGAGGATTATCCTTGTCCAGTCGGCTGCTCCATTCGGGTGCATAGTTTTTCAGCACAGCAGGGGTGTCAGCAAGTTTGACATGGGTGTGGTGTATCCAAGACGCGATGCCTTCCACCTTCAAGGTGGTGGGGGTGGACAGGATCACAACGTACGGTCCTTTCCACCGCGGCTGCAGAGTCTCGTGTTGATGTCGCTGGACATACACCCAGTCCCCTGGTTGGAAGTTGTGGGGAGTCGGCGGTGGTCTGGTCTCATAAAGGGCTTTCAGTCTGGGCCATACCTGGTCGTGGACCCTTTGCAGAGTTTGGAGGGAAAAAAGGAGTTTTTGATCATCTATGTCCATTAATAGTTCTGTTCTTAGGTTAGGTATGACTGGTGGAGGCACGCCAAACATGATTTCAAAAGGAGTAAACCCTAGCTTATAGGGTGAGTTGTGTACCCTATATAGCGCAAAGGGAAGGAGAGTCACCCAGTCCCCACCAGTCTC
>NW_007200767.1:6136-23740 GCF_000164805.1 Carlito syrichta | reverse complement strand
AGGGAATGCCCCCACCCACCCTGAAAAGGTGTCTATAAACACTAGTAAGTACTTGTATCCGTATTTTCCTGGTCTCACCTCAGTGAAGTCCACTTTCCAGTACGCTCCTGGCCGGTTTCCTTAAAGTCTGGTCCCCGGGTTTTGTTTGGAATTGGTTGCATTGACAACCTGACAAGCCTGACATTGATTTATAATTTGTCTGATTATTTGTCGAGAGTTGGGCATAACTATGTTTGCATGGCATATTAATTCTTTCATCTTTCTGGTTCCCATGTGGGTACTTCTGTGCATTTTTATAAGCAGTTGCCGACCCAACTGTTTTGGAAGGATAACATCCCATTTGCTGATGATCGTATCCCAGTGTTGGATCCACCACCAGCCATTTGAGAACATAACTCTAGGCTGCCCATTTACCCATTTAAAATCCTCCTCTGTATAGTTTGGGCTTTCCGGCAGATCCGGGGGCCCAGGGTCTGGCAGTGTGGTCACTAGGACATGGTCCACAGAAAGGGCCGCCTTTTTGTCCTCAGCATCTGCCAGACGGTTTCCCCGTGCCACTGCATGTGTCCTCCTTCTGGTGTCCTGGACAATGTATTATGGCCAGTGCTTTGGGTAGCCAGAGTACCTGTAACAACTCAAGGATTTCAGTTTTATTTTTGATAGCCTTTCCTTTTGCAGTTAAGAGCCCCCTCTCCTTATAGATGGCTCCATGAATGTGCACAGTTGCAAAAGCATACCTGCTGTCAGTATAAACATTTATTCTCTGCCCTTTTCCTATGACTAGGGCTTTAGTGAGGGCAATGAGCTCAGCTCGCTGTGCCGAGATTCTGGCCGCAAGTGGCATTGCCCATAAGGTCTCAGTCTCTGTAGTCACTGCTGCCCCAGCATACCTGGTTCCGCCCCGCACAAAGCTGCTGCCGTCTGTGTACCAGGTTTCTTTGGCATTGGTTAGGGGCCGGTCCCGGAGGTCTTCCCGTATTCCATGGACCTGCGCCAGGATGTCCTGGCAGTCGTGCAGGGGGCCTTCCCCGTCCAGGTCGGGTAGCAGGGTGGCTGGATTTAGAGTAGCCGGAGCCTGAAACAAGATTCTGGCTGGGTTTAAAAGAAGACTTTGATAATGAGTTAGCTGGGCATTACTTATCTATCTGTTGGGTGGTTGTTTTAGAACTCCCTCCACAGCATGAGGGGTGGTGACATGTAGTTCTTTTCCCATGGTGATTTTGTCAGCGTCCTTGACCATAGTGGCAACTGCCGCGATGATTCGTAGGCATGGGGGCCACCCGGCAGTCATGGAGTCTAACTTTTTTTGACAGGTATGCCACTGGCCTCTTTCATGGCCCTATTTGCTGCAACAGCACTCCTTTGGCTATTCCCTTAGACTCATCAACAAACAAGAAAAAAGGTTTAGTCAGATCTGGCAGTCCCAGAGTAGGGCTGACACCAGGACTTGTTTAAGAGTTTCAAAAGATCTGTTCATGTCCTCCGTCCATATGAGGTTGGACTTATTTTTGGTGGCCCCATATAATGGCCGGGCAAGCTCAGCAAACCCAGAAATCCATAGGCAGCAGAAGCCAGCTGATCCTAAGAACTCACGTACCTGTCGTACATTCTGTGGTTGTGGAATTCTCAGTACTGTTTTCTTCCGGGCATCCGATAGCCATCTCTGCCCATCTTTTAGTTTGTAGCCCAGGTAACTTACTTCAGTTTTGCAGATCTAAGCCTTTTTGGCCGAGCCTCAATAGCCCAGAGCACCTAGTGTTTGCAGCAAATCTCTGGTGCCTTGCAAGCCCGCATCCCGATTTTCTGTGGCTAGCAGAATATCATCCACGTACTGCAACAGGGTTAGGATGGTGTGTGTGTTATGGAACTCACCCAGGTCTTTATGTAAGGCTTCATCGAAGATGGTGGGAGAGTTTTTAAATCCTTGGGGAAGCTGGGTCCAGGTGAGTTACCCACTGATTCCTCTTTCCGGGTCCAGCCACTCGAAGGCGAAGATGTCCTGACTCCGTGGGGCCAATGGTAAGCTGAAAAAGGCATCTTTTAAATCTAATACTGTGTACCAAACCTTGTCTGGCGCCAGGGCAGTGAGGAGGGTATAGGGGTTAGGGACCGTGGGGTGTATATCCATCACCCAGCGGTTTATTTCCCGTAAGTCCTGAACAGGCCGGTAGTCAGTTGAATTTGGCTTTCGCACTGGCAGCAAGGGTGTGTTTCAGGCAGACTGACAAGGCCGCAATATTCCCTCATCCAGCAGCCGCTATATGTGGGGGGTTATCCCATTTCGCGTCACCACAGGGATTGGATACTGCTGGACCCGGGCTGGGTCCGCTCCAGGCTTTAGTTCCACAAACACTGCTGGCTTGTGTTTAGCCAACCCTATTCCTCCAGTTTCTGCCCAGTCTAGGGGAATTTCCTGAAGCCAGTCCTGAATGTCCAATTTCATCTCCAGGTCGTGGGCCTGACACAGCCTGTATTCATCTTCTAATTTTACAGTTAGAATCTGCAGGGGGCGCCCAACTGAATCTGTTACTATCACCCCGTCTGGCCGAAAGTTGAGATTTGCTTCCACTTTGGTCAACAGATCTTTCCCAAACAAATGGTACGGGCAATCAGGAAGAACTAAGAACTCATGGGCAACCATACCAGTGCTTAAATTCACTGTTTTCTTAGTGATCCAGTGTACTGGTCTTATCTCATTAGCTCCTTGAACCCATGAGATTTTGTCTGAGAGAGGACCTTGTGGTTTTAATAAAACGGATCGCTCTGCTCCTGAATCCACATGAAAAGTCATGGGTTTTCCCCCTACCTCCAAGGTTACCTGAGGCTCAGGGGGGGACTCTGAGCCCTGACCTCCCTATTGTTATAGGCTTTCTCAGCCAACTCCAGCAGATCCTGTAAACTTTTCTTTTTTTAATCTTTTTACTTTCTGCAGCTTCCTTTTGATATCTGGTGTTGTCTGATTAACGAACGCCATGATTACAGCCGCTTTGGTTTCTGGTGTCTCTGGATTTATTGGGGTGTATTGACGAAAGGCTTCCGTAATATGCTCTAAAAATGCGGCTGGACTCTCGTTCCTGTCCTGTCTTATGTTATATACCTTAGCCAAATTAGTGGGCTTACCAGCAGCTGCCTGGAGACTTGCCATCAGAGCCTGGCGGTAGACCCGAAATTTCTCCTTACCTTCTGTAGTGTTAAAATCCCATTCAGGTCGGGAAAGGGGAAAAGCCTCATTGATAAAATCAGGGTTGGTGGTGGACTGTCCATTAACTCCCGGAACCAGCTTCTGGGCCTCCATCTGGATTCTTTCTTTTTTTTTCAGTGGTGAATAATACCTGTAGAAGCATCTGGCAATCATCCCAGGTAGGCTGGTAGGTAAAGAGAATGCTTTCCAGCAAGTTAATCAGCCCTCTAGGATTCTCAGAGAAAGTAGCAGTTTGCGTTTTCCAATTGTATAAATTACTAGTGCAAAACGGCCAATAATGCATGGGTTGGTTTCCGGTCTCATCTGGGGGCCCAGTCACTCTCAGTGGCAAGATTACTGTGGAATCAGCCGGGTCTACTCCAGGACCACCCACCCTGGCGACTCTCCCTCGAGTCCCCGCGGCTGGTCCATTCATTTTTCTTTTCTGCCTCCCATCCCCAGCCGCTCCTGGCTCTGCCTTCACAGCGGCGGCAGTGGCAGCGGGAGGCAGCCGGTGGCAGTGGGCGTGGAGCTTTCTCCACCGGCAGTGGCGGCAGTAGCTGTGGCTGCAGGGCACGGTCACCGGCTCGCTCAGGAAGCCCCAGCAGCCCAGGCAGCTGAGGATGCCGCCGGCGCCCGCGCCTGTGGCTGCAGCGGGGGCTGTGCTCCAGCCCAGTCCATGGCGGAGCCGGTAGTTGAACACCAGGCAGTCCACCAGGGTGCCGAGGCACTTGGGCCTGGCCAGGGCCCCGCGGCGCAGCGCCGCCGCGAACGCCTCCAGCACTGCTTTCAGGTGGCCGCCCGGCGCCAGCAGCTCGCTGCGACAGAGCAGCAGCTCCCAGCGCTCTGACTCTGCAGCCACACGCTCCAGCCAGTCGCCACTGCCACCCACTTCCCAGAACCGGCCTCGGCCCTGCGGCGTGGGTGCCATCTCCCGACTCCCTCCAGGGGAGGTTCTTACCATGGCCGGAGACAACATGGCCCACTGAGGGCTGCTCCGCCGCCACCGCCTTCGGGGTGCACGGCTCTGCGTGCGGCCCGTGAGCAGGGGGGCATGGCGCTGGTGGGGCTGAAGGTTTAGAGGTAGCTGACTGGTATGGGGGGGAAATTATCTCTTCCCAGTTAGAATCAGGGAGAACGGGGTAAAAGGGGTTCTTTGGGGGCTTATGGAAGGGATTCTGCTTCTTGCGAGGCTGTGACGACCCACTCTCTGGTGGCACCGAAGGTTCCGCCCCCTTCTCCTGCTTATGGAAGCGATTCTGCTTCTTGCGAGGTTGTGACGACACACTCTCCGGCGGCTCTGAAGTTTCTGCCCCCTTCTCCTGCATTGTGAGGACTCTCAATGCCTTTAACAGGGTAGGAAGATAGGGTTTTACCCAAGGGGGAGGGGATTCCACTATATCTTGCCAGACCAGTATATAAAGTAGTCAGGTCTGGGTGGCCCTGGGAGCCTCTTTGGAGGATGACATTCTTGACCTGCAAGAGAACACTTGTTAGAAAAGTCCCTTCTCGTGGCCAGCCTATATTGAAGGCGGGCCACTCAGTGGCACACAAATCCTGGAACTTCTTCCTGTGAATTTCAACACTCAAATTGTGAACCCTTTCCTTTAGTTGTGAAAAGTTTTCAGTCATGAGAGTTAACGGCATTGTCTGTGTCTGTCCCATCTCACTCGTCAGTACTGTCACCCCAACAAACACAACCAACAAGACAAAAGGGAAAACGACAAGAGACAGACAGTAGCGGCCACGAAAACAAATCTGAAAGTACGATAGGGGAGAGACAGACCGTTGACGAGTCTGACCTTCCCCACAGATGAAGACCTCGTCTTCCGGATGGGGACATGAGACGTCTCCCATGAGCCCCGGCCGGCGGCTTTCCAGCACATCCGCCTAGCCTGATGCCGACCTCAGAACAAAGTGTGGAGCTCCACCTGAGACACAGGACACAGATGTGCTAACCCGGGATTGACTTACTGAATGCCAGCCTGAAAACCCTCCAGACTGGGGTCTCAGGGTCTCTGGGAATCCCGGGAGAGCCCCAAATGTAGTGGCCAAAAGTTCAATCCGAGAGACCACCAAGAGCCAATTCCCATGAAAGTTCAAGAGGGTCTTTATTTGCAAACTCGAGCCTGGACCTCTGTCGACAACCGACACAGTGGAGTACATTCAGAGGCCCTGACTTCCTTAAGCAGATGCCTTTTATGCTTTTACACAAAGGGAGGAGGAGTTTGGGAAGGCTTTCCAGTTGTGTTACCATTTAATTGGGTAGTAACCTCTGGTGGTCAGCTTAATCGTGGAGGATTGGCTAGCCTGACTAGGGCTGACCTTGGTCCACTAGCTAGGGAAGTTGCAGAGACATCTGGAAACTTAGGTGATTACCCTCTGGCACCTGATTGGATGTTGCTAAGGAGAAAGTGAGATAAGGGAAGGGGTTGAAGCTTGTAACTGGAGCTTTGCAGTTTTTTCCCATAACTGAAACTTTAAACAGTTACAGGTTATGTTTTAAGACAGAAAACTAAAAATGGCTGTGCTATTGTCCACAAGTCGATTACATATTTATTGGGTTATAGCATGCTCTTAACCTAAGTCTATGGTATACTCTATTACTGTCCTCTCAGCCCCAACCCCAGACACAAAGGCAAGGGAATACAATCCTACCATGTTTTGAAAACTGAGATTAAATTATATTACATTGTTGAAAAATAAATTACAAATGAATAAGGAACTAGAATAAGAGTTGCAGTATTTATGATAAACATATTAAAATAAGAAAACTCAAATCCAGAAGTGCTTTGTGCCTAGTCCAAGGACAACCAGCTACAGAAACTCACTAATGTAATGTGACTAAATGAACTATATTCAGTCACAGTGCAGACTAGGGAAGAAAAACTAGATCAAGCCTTATCTACATTTTCCTTTACAATTCTTATTCCCATACACTTAAATTTTCTCATTGCTCCAATTCTTTTAAAAATCTATTATCACCGATTAAATTACTTAATTTATAAATCATAGCCTGAGCTTTGTTTCATGAGTATTAAATCAGCCGTCAACCTCTGGGTGCATAATTTCCAACTTTTTGATTGCATTTAATTACAGAAATAAAATGTACTCTTCCTCTAGGGTTTTAAATTTAGCATATTTTCCTTCCTCTCAAAAAGCTTTATTTCAGAAGTAGATTGATAAAAAATTAATAATATTTATCAAAAAACCTCAGATTGAGTTGTCTTAGCCTGAAAAAATGTTTATTTAAATAAACTTACAGCTTCAAATATTGATTCATGTTTATATACATACATATATTACATATGATATATATATTATATATATATATTATTTTCCTTTTCAAATTGTAAAGGTCTTTCACTTCTCTGGTTAGGTGAATGCCAGGGTATTTCTTTTTTGTGTGTATGTGGCTATTGTGAATGGGATTTTACTTTTTATTTGGTTCTCTGCCTGTTTGTTGCCAGTGTATAGGAATGTAACTGTTTTTTGCACATTGATTTTGTATTCTGAGACTTTACTAAAGTCGTTTATCAGTGCAAGGAGGTTTTTGACAGACTTCCTAGGGTTTTCAAGGTAAAGAATCATATCCGCACGGAGGGATAGCTTAACTTCCTGTTCTCCTATTTGGATTCCCCTGATTTTCTTCTCTTGCTTGATTGCTCTGGCTAGGACTTCCAGCACTATGTTGAATAGAAGGGGTGAGAGTTGGCATTCCTGTCTTGTTCCAGTTCTTAGGGAAATGCTTCCAAATTCGGTCAGTTGAGCAAAATGTTTGCTGTGGGTTTATCATAGATGACTTTTATTGTTTTGAGGAATGTTCCTTCTATGCCTAGGTGCTCAAGGGTTTTTATCAAGAAAGGATGCTGGATTTTGTCTAATGCTTTCCCTGTCATATAAGTGATACAATCATATGGTTCTTGGTTTTGCATCTGTTAGTGTGCTGAATTATGTTTATGGTCTTGTGAATATTGAAACAGCCCTGCATCTGGGGAATGAAGCCCTCCTGGTTATGGTGGATGATCTTTGAGTTGTGTTGTTGAATCTGATTTGCTAGAATCTTGTTGAGAATTTTTGCATCTATGTTTATCAAGGAGATTGGCCTATAATTCTCTTTCTTTGGGTCTTTGCCAGGTTTGGGTATCAGTATGATATTATCTTCATAAAATGAGTTTGGGAGAATTCCATCACTCTTGATTGCCTGGAATGCTTTCAATAAGATTGATATCAGCTTCTCTTTGTACAATCTGGTAGAATTCAGCTGGGATGTCATCTAGTACAGGCATTTTTTTGGTGGAAAGATTTCTTATGATTGAGTCAATTTCCTGAATTCTTATTGGTCTATTTAGAGTTTCAGTGTCTTCTTGTTTCAACCTTGGGTGGTTGTGTGATGTGAGAAAGTCCCCCATTTCCTTGATATTTTCTAGTTTATAAGCATATAGTTGTTCACAGTAATATCTGATAATCTTTTGAATTTCTTCAAGGTCAGTTGTGACTTCAACTTTTTCATTTTTAATTGTGTTTATTTAGGCTTCCTTCCTCTTTTTTTTTAAGTCACTCTTGTCAGGGGTCTGTCAATCTTATTTATCATTTCAAAGCACCAGCTTTTTTGTCATGCTGATCCTTTTTATGATATTTTTGTCTTCTATATCCTGCAGTTATGATTTTATTTTAGTAATCTGGATTTTTCTACTAAAATTAGAATTTAGATGCTCTTGCCTTTCCAGCTCCCTTAGGTGTGACGTTAGGTTGTTTACTTATGATCTTTCTATTTTCTTGATGTGTGCATGCAATGCTATGAATTTTCCTCTTAACACTGATTTCATGGCATCCCAGAGATTCTGATAAGATGTGTCTTTGTTTTCATTTGTTTCCAGTAATGTCTTGATTTCCATGTTGACCCAGAAGTTGTTCAGCAGTATGTTATTGTTGTTTAGTGTTCATATATTTGTGTGTTTGGGGGGATCTTGTTGAGGGTGATATCTATTATATTAATTATATTTATTACTAATATAATTATAATAAATATAATTAATTATATTTATCATAATTTCACTGTGATCTGAGGTATATGGTATTATTTTGCTCTTTTGAAATTTGTTCACACTTGATTTGTCTGAGAAAATGACCGATCTTGCAGTATGTTCTATGCGCTGATGAGTAGAATGTATACTTTGTATATGTTCGATGGAGTATTCTATAGATGTCTATTAAATCCATCTGATGAAGTGTTGAGGTTCCAGATCTCCTTGTCGGTTTTTTACCTGGATGATGCGTCTAAGACTGTTAATGGGGTATGTAGGTATCCTAGTGGAGTATTTAGTCTCCTAGTTGATTATGTGAGTATACTGACACTCTATTAGTTTACTTAGTGATTGTTTTATAAAACTTGGCTGCTCCTGTGTTGGGTGCATATATGTTTAAGAAGCATATTTCTTGCTGATAGATTGAGCCTTTTATCATTATGTAGCATCCTTCCATGTCCTTTTTACATTTTGATGGTTTGAATTCTGCTTTGTCTAATATCAGAAAGGCTTCACCTGCTCTCTTCTGTTTTCCAGCCTGAAAGATCATTTTCTTGCCTTTATCTTTGAGCCTTTTGATGTCCTTTGCAGTGACATGAGTTTACTGGATGCAGCAGGCTGTTAAATTATGCTTCTTTATCCAGTTTGCCACTCTGTGTCTCCTCAGTGACATATTCGGTCCATTCACTTTCAAATTAATTACTGAAATGTCAGAATTTAATCCTGTAATAGAGCTCTTAAAGGGTTGCTTTGCTTCCTTTTTAATTTTCTACTTTTATATCTGTGTATTTTCATTTTTGTGAGGCTCTATATGCTCTTTTAATTCTGTGCTTGTCTGTACTTGCATGATGGGTATTATCTTTTTTTTTTTGTCTGTGTTTGACACCTTTGTAAGTATCTCCTGAGGAGCTGGCCTGGAGGTGGCATATTGTCTTAGGGATTGGATGTCTGGGAAGGATTTTTAATTCTCTGTCACTGATGATGCTTAACTTGGTAGGGTAGAAAATTCTTAGCTAGGATTGTTTAACTGTAAGAATGTTAACAGTTGGACTCTAGTCCATTCTGGCTTGTAGTGTTTCTGCATATAAATCTGTTATTATATGACTTGGGGATGGTCTTCTCATGTGATAGCTTGCGGAGGTTCTCTGAATTTCTTGTGCTTTAACGGTCACCTCTCTAATGAGATGAGGTAAGTTTTCTTGGATGACCTCATGAAATGCTTGTTCTGTGGTGTTCTCAATTTCCCTTTCTGCTTCAGGGATACCAATCAGGCATATATTTAGCTTCTTGGCATAGTTTCACATCTCTTGAAGGCTTTGCTCATTCTTTTTGAGCTTTTTTTTTTTGTTTTAGAAGACTGGGTTAGTATTGTATTTTGATCTTCAAGCTCTGAAACGCTTTCCTCTGCCTGATTGATCCTTCTCCCTGTGCTTGCTACTGTGTTTTTAATTTCCAGGATGAAGTTCATCATTTCTATTATTTCAGAATGGGCTTTTCTGAAATTGGCCAACTCCACTTTTACTTCCTGTATACCTTCGGTGATATGGCATACTTTAGTTTTTCTTGGTTCTCTCTGTTCATTTTAGTCATGCAGTCTGATTTCTGTGACTGTCATTTAGTGCAGGTCATTCTGGAGGGTTTCCATTGCTTGTGCTCCGATAGTTACTTTTTTAGGCACTGTCTCTTTAGGACTTTGAGAGTCGCCTGTTTTTTTGTTTTGTTTTGTTTTGTTTCATTGATTTTGTTTCATTTGCAGCATGCCTCTCTTCCCTCTCTATACTTTCCCTTTGGTTTTGTTGCTCTGATGCTATTCAATGACCCTCTATTCTAGTGCTTTTTTGATCATTCAATGTAGATCACTCAGTGAGAGGGAGGGGGCATTCACATCTGCTCCTTGCTCCACCCTGTGACAGGTTATTCTACTGTAGATTTTCTCTCCCACTGTTAAACTGATTGGGGTGGTTTTCAGGCCCTGTTGCAAACACTCTGTGAAGGGCAGGTGGGAGGATAGGCCTCTGTCTGCTGTGTGTGGTTTGCAGGCTTGAAACCCTTTCACTGGGAAAGCCTTCAGGAATTTTTGTGTGTGTGTATGCTGCTTCCTTCCTGTTCAAGTCTGTGCTTAGTTCTTGGAAAAGAGTGAGATCTCTGCCACGGGGGAGGGGAGAATCCATCCTGTGTGCACGTGGGGCTGGGAGGTGATTCTTCCTGATTTGGCAGACTTGGCCACCAAATGCTAGCAATGGGCGCCAGCTGAGTTAAGTTTGCGGTGAGCTTTCCCAGACTTTAAGCCAGCTTCCAGGCTCTGCTGGCAAAGGCATACTCTTGGTGACTGTTCAAATGTGGGTTTTGTTCCCTATTCTGATTGGGTTATCTTTGGTCACCTGCCATTTTGCCTTAACCAGGGCTCCTCCTGCATGGGACCAGCAACTTGTGGGTGGCAGGGCGTGAAGAACTGACTTCAAGTGTCTTAGGATCACTCATCCCTTCTCATTCATTGGGCAGGGCTTCAGTTTTTGTGTGAGCCCAGCAGGGGATGGGCCCCCCGGTTTTAGCGTCTGCCATTGCTTTCTGGTCTCTAAGTGTTCAAAGAGACCTTTGCTGACTGACCCATCAAAAACTCTTCAAGGTGTCTCCATCTATCTCAGTGGCTGGGTCCCTACCGTCTGCCAGTCTGCTGCTCCATGGTGGCCCTGGAGGCAAAAATAGGCAAAAGTCCTATTTTCTAGTTCTTAAAAAAATTATAACATGTTTGAGTTCACAGCATTAGTTAAAATTTTGTATCTATGATTTTTTTTTTTTTTTTACTTAAAGGCATTTTCTTGTATTCTAAACATTTTGCAAATATGATTTTAATGGCAGTATGTTTCATTATATGATCATGCTAGATTAGTTTTCCTAATGTCAAGTATTTAGACTATTTTTAGATTTAAATTATATAACAATTTCTAAAAATGAACACTTTTGTGAATATATCTTTGGACAACTTTCTACTTATTTTCTGATAAAAGAGTCCTAAATGTATGAAATAAAGGTTATACATATTTTTAAGTGTACTGACGCTTATTTACATATTATTTTCTAAAAATAATTCACTATTAGATGACAGTGCCTACCTTTCAGTCTACCTGGACAGCATTGAACATCGTTTCTTAAAATTATGCAAATCATATTAATGAAATAAATGGTTTAAGTGTTCCTTTATTTAATTACTGTGAAATTAGTCAATTGTCATATACTTTTAAGTTATTTGGTTTTTTACAGATTGCTTATTTCCTAGCAATGGACACTAATATTCTAGTATTTTACTTTTACTCTTGTGTGAGTGTTTTACAAATGAATAATGCCAACCAAGTGTCATAATTGTGGCAAACTATTTTTCTCAATTGTTGGTTGTTTTTAACTTTATTTTAAAATCGCATTCAAGTGACCACTAGGTGCCACACCTGGCCTGTTCACCAGTTTCTTCCTAGAAAAAAGATAACCACAGCCTGAGCCAATCCTGTTGGAGGCCTCAAGGGTTATCCAGGCTCCTTTACTCTTTGAATCTTGGGCAAGGAAAGGAGGCTGCAGTCTGGCCCCTCACAGAGCTGATGTCAAGGCAGGTTTTTCTTTGTGGTCTGGCCCACCTAATGGAAACACCCCCTGGGAAACGAATGGCCAGCAGGGAGAAGGCCAAGATCCTGCCCTAGATCACATAAACAGGGTGAAGTTGGAGATACACAGGCCTCTCTACAGAGTTTCCCACCAGGTCTTCCTGGGGAAGATCATGGACCAGTTCTATGTGAACTTGGAGCCCACAAAAGAGCACGAAAAAAGCTATGACTACTTCTCTAAGGTGAATATGAACATGGACAGGAAGATCAGGGCCAAGGAGATGCAGCAGGAGGCTGTGTGCAAAGTGAAGTTTTTCCACAAATTGATGGGAAAACACAGGAAATCCTTGAGAACCTCAAAGATGCCTGGTGTCAAGTGGACATAGACCCCTACTACCCTAGCACAGTTGCTTGCCCCATTTCCAGTGGCCACGCTGGGTCCTCCTATCCCACCACAGGCTGTTGAGGGTACCTCCTAGAATCTTCACTCACTTCTGTAGCCCATCCTGTCACAATCTTCTGAATTAGCACCTGGTCATAGCCATATTCCAGATGTAGTATATATTTGCTTTATCTGGTACGAGAGAGAGAGAAAAAGAAGAAGATGGAGGAAGAAGAGGAGAGGAGAAGGAAGGAGGTGGAGAAGGAGGGAAAGGAGGAGTAGGAGGGGGAAAGGAGGAGAGAGAGGAGGAGGAGAAACAGCAGAGAGGGGAAAAAGCATTCAGTGAGGACATTTCTTACTGACATATTTTGAGTTTACTAAATATGACTTCTGCAGTGATCTGTCTGCTTCTCCTAAACCCATCCAATGAACTTGTTTCTAACAATATTTTTTCATTCTAGAATGTCCTCTTTTTTTGAGTTGGAGTCTCACTCTGTCACCCAAGCTGGAGTGCAGTGGCACATCCACGGCCACCCAGCCTAGACCTGTTGGACTCAGGCAATCCTTCTACTTCAGTCTTCCAAATAGCTGGAACCATGAAACCACAGTGTGTGTCACCATGCTTGGCTATAGAATGTCCATTTAATTCTTTTTAATAGGTCCCGATTTTTTGTTTAAAATTTTCATATTTTTATTCATTTTTACCATTCTTCTTTAAATTACCTTGCATATTTATAGCATGTTGAAATTCTTGTCTGTTATTAAGATTACTTTGAAGCCCTTGGCTCAATAGTTAATTGATAAAAAGAATCTGGCCATGTACGATAAACCCACAGGTAACATATTGTTAAATGGACAGAAACTGGAACATTTCCCCTAAAAACTAGAATAAGACAAGGCTGCCCACTCTCACCTCTCTTGTTCAACATTGTGTTGGAAGTCCTAGCTTGGGCAATTAGACAAGAGAAGGAAATCTGGGGTATCCACATAGGACAAGAGGAAGTCAAGTGATCCCTCTTTGCTGATGATATGATCCTATACCTTGAAAAGATTCAGAGTCCAAAAGACTCTGTCAAAAACCTGTTTGCACTGATAAAGTATATTAGCAAAGTCTCAAGTTACAAAATAAATGTGCAAAAGACAGTTGCATTCCTATATACCAACAACCAGCAGGCAGAGACCCAAATTAAAAGCACAATCCCATTCACAATAGCCACACAAAAAATGAAATCCCTCAGCATCTTCCTAACCAGAGAAGTGAAAGACCTTTACAATGAGAACTACAAAACACTGCTCAAAGAAATCCAAGAAGACACAAACAAATGGAAAAATATTCTATGCTCATGGATAGGAAGAGTCAACATTGCTAAAAAGTTCATCTTACCAAAGGCAATCAAAAATAGCAGATAATAATAATAAATAAATAAAAATAATAATAAAAAGAATATGGCAAATTATAATAGATTTAAACAGTGCAATCAACCAACATGACTTAATTTACATTAACAGAACAATACTTGCAACAACTAGAGAATATTCAGTTCAAGGGCACATGAAACATTCATCAAAATAAACTATATGACGAACTATGAAAAAGTCCCAATAAATATAAAAATATTAAAATCCAGAGATTATTCTTGTACCATGACATTAAATTAGGAACCAATAGCAAGAAAATATCTGGAAGAATCAATGAAATTGAAAAAAAGACAAAAAATAGAAAGTAGCAACAAATTTCAGAAGTTGGTTTTTTGAAATATTTTACTGAAATTAATAAATACCTATCAAAATCATTCAAAAAAGGAAAAAAAAAAACACAAATTACCAATGAAGGAATTGTCACTATTGTTGCTGTGGATATTAAAAGGATAACAAGAGGATATATATAAGTTTTATGAGAAATTCAACAAATTACATAAAATAAGCAAATTTCTTGAAAAACACAAATACAATAGGAAATAAAATGTTGAAACATACCCAGATTGTTTCAATCCTATCAATTGTTTAAAGTAGAAATAACATCAGTATTGCATTAATTTTAGAAATCAGTAGAAGACAGTACTTCTTAATTTAATTTATGAAGCCAGTAGACCAAGACTATGATATCAAAACCTAAGGCAATAACAAGAATAGACAACTCTTCACTAACAAGACTTAACAAATAACTATTAGCTGTTTAATCAGATACAGCAATATTTAAGTAAGGTAGACCATCATGACCATGTGAAGTTTATGCCATTATCACAGATGCAAAAAGTGTGCTTTGGGCAAAAATCAGCACCCATTTCAATACCTATTTCATGTTAAAAACTCTTGGTTAATTAGGAAATGAAGGGAGCTTTCCCAATCTAATAAAGGGCATCTGATAAAAAAAAACTATAGCCAACATCATACTTGCTAGTAAAACATTAAATCTTTTCCCTTAAGATTAAAAACAAGGCAAAGAAGTTCACATTTATACTTATTTTCAACATTTGCTAGAGATCTTATGATGGTAAGGTACAATTCCCCCAATAGTAATTTATACAAACTAAAATGAGAAATACTGACAACAGCAAATGTTGATGAGGATGTGGAACAATTGGAACTCTCACACATTGCTGGTAGTCATGTAAAATACTGCAACATTTTTGTTGAATTTTTTGGTAGTTTTAAAAAATTTCAACATACATATCTACCTCATGACCCAACAATTCAACTTTCAGGAGTTTACCCAAGAGAAATAAAACATGTGTTCACATAAAGACTTGCACATAAATGTTCACAGTAGATTTATTCACAATAGCCAAAAATAGTATAAGTGTTTATTGAGAGAAGATAGGATAAGCAAATTGTGGTATACTTGTGCAACACAATAGTACTCAAAAGGAATGAACTAATGATACACATAGCAACATGGATGATTTTCAAAATGTTTTGAACAAGAAAGGCAGATACAAAAGATACATACCACATGATTCCCTTTATATTATGTCTAAGAAAAGGCAAAACTTACTTAAGGATGCAGAAACCAGAAAGCAAAGGTTTTGTTGTGGTAGAATTGACCAAAAAATGAAATAAGGTAAATTCCTGGAATGATTACAATGCTCTGAGTCTTATTTTGGTTGACTGGTTACACGGGTACCTACAATTACCAAAACTCACTAAACTGGACACCGAAGATTTGGCTATTACATTATATGTAAATTACATCCCAATACAAAAATTAAGAGGCATCAAACCCATGATTCAAAGAGAAATTTTTCTGTAAACACTGAATCTATCTACAAAGAGCAGCCAACAGACACATGAAAAATGCTCAGTCTCACTAATTATCAGAGAAATGCAAATCAAAACCACATTGAGATACCGCTTAACTCTAGTAAGAATGGCCATCATTAATAAAAAAAAACAAAAACAAAAACAGGTGCTGGCGAGGATGCGGAGAACAGGGAACGCTTCTATACTGCTGGTGGGAATGCAAACTAGTTCAACTTCTTTGGAAAAATTGTGGTGATGCCTAAAAGAACTAGAGTTTGACCTTCCATATGACCCAGCAATCCCCCTTTTGGGAATATACCCAGAGGAACTCAAATCATTCTACAAAAAAGATGCCTGCACATGCAAGTTTATTGCAGCACTATTCACAATAGTAAAAACATGGAACCAACTGTGCTGCCCATCAAAACTGGACTGGATTTTAAAAATATGGTACACATACATGATGGAATATTATGCAGCCATAAATAAGGACAAACATACGGATTTTGAAGCAACTTGGATGAATTTAGAATCTATAATACTTAGTGATCTATCACAGAAACAAAGAACTGAGTACCTCATGTTCTCACTCATAAAGTGGACCATGAACATTTACCATAATACTATAAGAAAGGGATTGGCAGTAGCGGGACACTGCCAGGGGTGGGCCCAGGGGGAGGACACATAACATCAATAAAGATATATCAAACAAGGCTAAATGGGGTCCAAATTTTACCTGTACGATGACCACTTGTATACCTAATCATGAATTGTACCTCACATCTTCAAAATAAATAAATAAATAAATAAAATAGTTCATCATAGTAGCTTTTTTCTTAAAAGTTTTACATTATGCAAAATATAGTGTGATGATGTTAGATGTAATTAAATAGCTGTTATGCATTATAAAAGATCAAAGTAAATCAATAACAAAGTAAATCAATAATGTCTCTTGCTTTGTGGTAACATATGTTGGAATAAGAAGTGTGCACATTTGAACCAAAGACAGGGTGGAAACTCTAAGAAACACAATTTTCTTATCAGATTTTCCTTGATTCAGTTTAGGAGGTCACTGTTTCTAGACAGCAATTTACCTAAAATGCTACACTTTTTAAAAGCATAAGTGTCTGACTAGAGCTTGAATTTAGAGGCCGTCTGCCAAGAGGACTCATTTTCTTTGGCAAGAAGAGTGTCTTAGAACTCCTTTCAGAAGAAAACCACTGGGAAATAGAAGTACATATGTGAGAGTTTTATAATCATAGTTAAAAACAAAACTGTCTCTAGACAGTCCCACTTAACAAAATATTTCTATAAGCCATTTGTTGATTATAATAGGGAAAAAATGAAATGAGAAGTTGAAGAAAGAGTAGAATAATAAAACACGAGTGTCTTCTGATTTGCTATCTTGCAAGTGATAAAGGAAGTTGAAGTAAAGTGAATCTTGAAACTTCATTTCTAATTCATTTGTGTGGTTAAAAGCAGGAACAAATGAAGCCAGGTACAGAATGTCTTGCTTTATTCCGATATGCTCTGGCATAAAATAATAAGCAAAAATACAGCAATATAATATCATGTGCTGCTCAGAAATAGAGTTATATGCATTTACTTCTGTTATGATGAATGGGAATGTGCAACTGAGCAATTCTCTCTTAGCTACCCCCCAAAAAGCGTAGAAAGTAAATGATGTGGAAGGCTATTCATTCCTTTTATTGAAATGTTTTTATTACGTTTAAAATAAAAAATAAGATATATGTATTGTACTTAATAAAACAATGCACAAATGTATGAATAATAATTAATGCATTTCCTGTGCCCTGAAGGTAACCAAGACTACCTTAGGTCAAATTATTCCAGAAGCAAACTCTGAGATGTTTTAGGTGGAAGTGATTTATTAAAGATTTGCTCCTGGCCGGGCTCAGTGGCTCAGCCTGTAATCCCATGCCTTGGGAGGCTGAGGTGAGTGGATTGCCTGAGCCCGTGGGTTCGAGACCCGCCTGGGCAACTTGGCGAGACCTCATCTCTACAATAAATCAAAAAAATTAGCCGGGCATGGTAGCGTGCAACTGTAGTTCCAGCTACTTGGAAGGCTGAGGCGGAAAGATCGCCGGAGCCCAGTAGGTTGAGGCTGCGGTGGCTGGGAGTGTGCCACTACACTCCAGTCTGGGCGACAGAGTGAGACTC
>NW_007200767.1:688-6116 GCF_000164805.1 Carlito syrichta | reverse complement strand
CAAAAAAAAAAAAAAAAAAAAGAATTTGCTCCCAGGAAAAACCAGTGAAGAAATGGAGGAAAATGGATAGAAATGGGGAGGATGCAATTTCAACCAGGCAAAGATGAAATTTCAGGGAAAGTCTCTCAGTAAACTTTGGAGCTTTGTCTGCCTGGAGGCAAAGGCTTTGTACTCAGCCCAGTATAAAAGTCATAATTCCCAGGTATTTCCAGCTCTTATACAAATCAGTTAGTTCCAGTGTGTAAAGTAGTCTTTTCAATGTCGCAGGTGAATCTCAGCAGCAATGCATGCTGGAGCTGGGCTGTGTGCCCAGAGCTTCCATAGGATCTAGGGCATTGAGGTAGGAAGCAACATTGACTGCAGCACCTGGGATGTATCCTTCCAGGCCCTCATACAAACATACATATGCTTGTATATATAGATGTATATATACAAACAAACACATATTTACACACACATGTATATACTTGCATATGTTTGTATACTGTGTGTATATGTAATAATATACTTTTTTAAAGAAATGGAATCATATGTTATTTAATATTCCTTAATCTGTTTTTCTCACTTGGGAATTCATCATGAACACATACATTTGTCCATATCAACAGGTAGACCATTAATTCATTGTTTCTAATAACTGCATAATATTTCATAATTTGGATGCACTATAATGAATCTAACCATTCCCCCAACTATTGGGTATTCCACTATGTTTTAGGTTTTGCTTTGCCACCAGAGTGGTTTGAGGCATTAAAAAAAAAAAATCTTGTTTCTATGAGATACAATTTCAAAAGTGGGGTTGCTAAGTCAAAGGTATATGGGGGGATACCCCACCAAAACCCAGAATTATCTTTTGGAGGGTGGGCACCTTGTGGTACAGGCTTCCTCCACTAAGTAAGAGTTTTAAGAACCCATTGGCATCAGTGTACCAGCTAGCATTGTTGGGCTGCATTTGGCTCTAGCGAATTTGTGTGTTTTTGGAGATTCTTTCAACGTGTTTGCCCATGTCCTGATGGATGATTTACAAACACACCTTCCTACATTGTACTGAGTACTCAACAGTTTTTGACTGAAAATGACATGACCTTGCGCCCCACCCTCCCTATTCACCTGATCTCTTCCAAAGCGATGTTTTTGTTGTTGTTGCTGTTTCCCTGGATGAAAAACATCCTCAAAGGAAAACGTTTTGCCCATGTGGAAGAGATGAAACAAAAAAATGGCAGAATCTATCAGTAATAAAACAAAAAACAATAGATGCTACTGAGGATGCAGAGAAAAGGAAACACTTCTATACTGTTGGTGGAAATGCAAACTAGTTTATCCTCTATGGAAGACAATGTGGCAATTCCTGAAAGAACTAGAAATTGACCTTCCATACGACCTAGCAATTCCTCTCCTAGGAATATATCCAGAGGAACTGAAATCACTTTACAAAAAAGATACCTGCACAAGCATGTTTATTGCAGTGCTATTTACAATAGCAAAAACATAGAACCAACCATGCTGCCCATCGAAAATGGACTGGATTTTTAAAAATGGGGTACATATACCTGATGGAATATTATGCAGCTATAAAGAAGAACAAAATTATGGACTTTGCAGGAACTTGGATGGAATCAGAGTCTATAATACTCAGTGATTTACCCTGGAAACAAAGAACTGAGTACCACATATTCTCACTCATAAGCAGACCCTGACCATTTACTATAATACTATAAGAAAGGAATTGGCAGTAACTAGAAACTGACAGGGGAGCAGGGGCACACATAACATTAATAAGGGTACTGGATCTCAAACCAGTCAAAGTGGGGACAAAAGATGCCCAAACTTTACCTGAACAATGACCACTTGTATACCTGATCCTGAATTGTATCCTACATCTTTAAAATAAAATAATCTTTTTTTAAATGGCAGAATCACTAAAGGCATCAAAATTTATAAGTTCAAAACTGATAAGCAGAAGGAAAAGAGTCTCTATAGGTATATTACATCAAACAGAAAATACTTTGAAGATGACTGAAGTTTAAGCACATAAGAATAAATACACAATATTTTATAAATAAATTCTGGGTTTGGGAGAGTCTCCTCTTGTGTATGTGCCTTTAAAATTTGCTTGGAATGCCAACTTTCTTTTCCAAGTAGTTAGAGTTCACTTGCCTAGCAGCTGTTAGTGAAAATTCTTGCTTCCCTATATCCTGTAAGGTGTCACTCATTAAACTCTTGCCATTATGGTAGATGAGAATGGTAGCACCTTGTTGTTTTGATTTCATTTATCTAACTACTATAGAGTTTGAGCATATTTCCTGTATTTATTAGCAATTTGGACTTCTTTCTTGAATTGCCTATTTATATATTTGGCTCATTGTTCTATTGAGGTTCATTTTCTAATAAATTCATAAATGATCCTTATAAATTCAGACCATGAAGTCCTTCTTTTTCTTGTCTTGTGAATATTTATTCCAGTCTATCATTTAAATTTTTAAAAAACACGGTCTCAAGTTTTGCTTAGTCAAAAATATATATTTTTCATTGATGATTTCTAAGGATTCTCCTAACTCTAAGTTTATAAAAATATTCTATTTAAATATATAAATACATATATTTTTGTATTTAAAATATCTGGCAGTGGCCACTTGTCTACCTAATCCTGAATTGTACCCAACATCTTTAAAATAAAAAATAAAAAAAAATCTGGGTGTATCTTTTTTAGGAAAGGTATGAAATCCATTTTCTACTAGATGTATTTTGTATCAGGAGGATGATAAATTAATCTAGCATCAATATTTTCCACTGAAACAAAATAAAACCTTGTCACTTATTAAAGTACCAGGTATTCAAATTGATTTCTGGTCTTTCTCATATTTTACATTGTACATTTGTCTCTTCCTGTATTAATTGGTATATTGGTATATTTACCTTTCCTTTTACCAGTGGAAACAATAATTTTAAAAAATGTCTATTGGCTTGATTTAGTAGTAACTTCTAATATTATGTAGAGCAAGTATGCAATCAATTTTTAAAATTTGCAGAATTTTTTACTGCTTTTCAACTTTTTATATGCACTTAAAATTACTTGAGTGTTCCAAAAATTTTAATAGTAAGTGGAATTTTATTAAATATATGTATTAATTAAGAAATAATTTACATTTTTATTATATTAAGTTTTTAATTTAGAAAAATTTTCTGTCTATTTTGGGGATAGAATTAATTTATTTCCATAAAGTTTTGTAATTTTCTTCATGTAAATATGACACAGTTCTTGTTGAGCTTATTTATATTTTATAATTTGTATCATGATTGTAAATGTGATTTTGTTCAATTCCCATTTATGAGACTATTGACCAAATTATTGATTGTAGTAGTTGAATTCTCTAGATATAGAAGATTATCATCTGTAATTAAAGATAAATAGGTCCCTATCTCTCAATTTTTAAGATAAATTTTTTCTCTTGAAATATTTTTTAGAAAGTCATTATTAAAGTAATGCTAATAAGGGATATTCTGTTTAGTTTCTAATTTTAATATAAAAGCTTTAAGTGTTTTAGTTATTATTATGATATCTACTATTAGTTTTTGTAGTCTGTATCATATTTAAGTACTTTATCCTTAGAGTTTTCACTTGGAATGCTGAATTTCTGTTAATGTCTTTCAGCTACTATTGATGTCTTCCACCTCTTTTAGCATATTTATCTAATAAATCATACTGATAGATTCTCAATGTTGAAGCATTTTTTGTATATTGCAAGAAGTTTTATTAGGCCATAATGTGTTTCTTTTGGTATATGAGAATTGATTTATTAATATTTTATTTAAGCTTTTAGAAAAATAAGCTTCTCTAAAGAACATCTATAAGACAAGAAATTTTTCCATATTTTTCTATGTTCTGGAATAGTTTAAGTAATTCTTTCTTTCTCAAGCACTTCTTATTTCCAGCATCCAATTTGTCCCTGTCCCTGGGCTCGTGACAGAGATTAAAGTTGATGTTCATAATAACCACAGTTTTGGCCCTCTCTGCATCTATCTTTGCCCATTCTCTTCCTCCTCTTAGAATCAGTCTGAAAAAAAGAGAGTCTTAAGTCTATTTTCCTTTATGTCTATGTGTGACATTAGGTAAGTAGTCAGTAATGACTAGAGTTATCAAGTTCCTAACAGAAAATTTCAAATTCCAAATTTTGCTTCTTTCAGTAAAATGTTGCTTCCAAAAAATGTAAATGATAACAACTAGGGACTTAAAATCTAGACAGATGGCTGTTGTAGGTTAGATTCATGGATAAGCAGTCTTTGAGATGGAGATTAGTTTATAAGCAGAACTGGGCAGAGGAAAAATTTGGTTTATAATGTAGTGGCAATCAAATCATAAGCTGACTTCATAGAAAGCCCTGAAGCTGGGTCAGTTTACAGAGTTGTTAGTTGGGGCAAGGAACTGGAGCTCTGCATCTCATTGGCCTGGATTGGCTGCAGGCTACCTCAGTGGAAGTGTAGGAAGTGACTGTATTCAGAAATGAACATTTCCCAGAGAGTGTTGTCAGCTAACAGCACTCCCAGCAGCCAGAGAGTAATACTGCCTTTCAATCCTGAAGGGGACTTTGGGTTTGCATCATAGCACTGACCATAATGAACATCAACTGAAAGGGGCATTCTGACTACAATTTTCTCTCACCTTTATTTTGTAGAAGAAAGAGACTCACATTGGAGAGTTTGGAATAAAATTTTTTAAGGAAAAATTTATGAGACTAGTGAAGAGATAAGAGAACAATTAGGTACCTGTGAGGTCTCCATAGGAATATAAATTTTATCTGGGGGAACTTAGAATACATGAACAAGAATGCTAAACTGTGGTTGATGATCTTTTAAACATCAAGAAACATATAAACAGTATCATATGGATAAAGGTTTTTCAAATTTTTAAATGAAATAAAAAATTGATTTAGAATCCTACAAAATGGCAAAAGTTTTTCTCTTAAAGAATTTCAGATCCGGCGGCAAGATGGCGACCTGGCAACCCGGTGTCTGAAGCCCTCTGCAAGGGAGATCTGCAGTGGGTCTCTGACTCTCGCCCCCGGGAGGCTGGGGACCCCAGCATTGCAGCCTGCTCCTCAGACAGAGCTCGGCCATCGCTATCACTGGAACCTCGCAAGGACTGGACATTTTTACTGCATTGCCCTCTCCCGCTGCTGCCGCAGCCCCTCCCCCCACCAGCGCTCCCACCGCCGCCGCCGCTGCCGCCGCTGCCGCGCCCGCCGCGGCCTCTGGCACGGGTAGCTCATCACAACCCGGCCGGAGGAGATCCACATCAACCCGCTTCAGGGAAGATCTGCTGGGATCGCTGCCACCGCTCCTGCGACGGAGACTGTCCTGCCCACTCGGCGGGCTCCTGTTGCCTGCTCGGAGCAGGCAGCCATCTTTGTTCCTGTCCGGCCCCACCCCC
>NW_007200767.1:0-579 GCF_000164805.1 Carlito syrichta | reverse complement strand
TAAACTTTTGAACCGAGGTTAATTTGAACTGTCCTTCACAGCAGATCAGGGGAACTGACCCTAACTGCAAACTAATTTACCAGCTTGAAAAAAAAAAAAAAAAAAAAAAACGAGAAATCAGACCTGAAAGGACATTGGACTTAAACGAAATGTCTCAGAGTGTGCTTCATTGATTCTATTAGTTTAATGACTTAATTCTATTCCTACTGTATTGTTCCCTTTTTTCTCTTTTCCTTTTCCTTTTCTTCTCTTATATTCTGTCTGTGAACCAGGTCTTTGTATAGAGGAACAGCACACTAATAAGGTGGTTGGATAGCTGGTATGTTAGCATCACTATATGTTTTATTTTTGTTTGTATGAGAGTTGGTTCGACTGTAGCGGTGGTCTATTGTTTTTATCTGTTTCAGTATAGGCCTCTCTCTCTATTTGTTGGCACACTCGTTTGTTTCCCCCTTTACTCCTCTATCTCTCCACTCCCCTTTTCAACCCACTATCTGCTCCATTCTCTCCCCTCTGCTAACCACATTTTATTTCAGGGAGTAAACCTACAGCCCCACTGCCCTGGAAAGATTCCAGGGG
>NW_007200766.1:0-842 GCF_000164805.1 Carlito syrichta | reverse complement strand
GAATGAAGCCTACTTGGTCATGATGGATGATTTTTGAGATGTATTGCTGAATCCGGTTTGCTAGGATCTTGTTGAGAATTTTAGCATCTATGTTCATCAAAGATATTGGCCTGTAGTTCTCTTTCTTTGTTGGATCTTTACCTGGCTTGGGTATCAATGTGATGTTGGCTTCGTAAAATGATTTGGGGAGAGTTCCATCTTTTTCAATCGCCTGGAATACCTTCAGTAGGATTGGTATCAGCTCCTCCTTAAATGTCTTGTAGAATTCTGCTGGAAAGCCATCTGGACCAGGGCTTTTTTTTGTAGGAAGTTTTCTTATTACGTGGTCGATTTCCTTGATTGTTATTGGTTTATTTAGGGTCTCAATTTCTTCTTGTTCCAACCTAGGTAGGTTGTGTGATGTCAGAAAGTCTTCCATTTCCTTCTGGTTTTCAAGTTTGTTTCCATACAAGTGTACGTAGTAGTCTCTAATGATCTTTTGTATTTCTTCAGGGTCAGATGTGACTTCATCTTTTGTGTTTCTGATTATGCTTATTTGGTTTTTTTCTCGTTTTTTCTTGGTCAGTCTAGCTAGGGGACCATCAATCTTGTTTACCCTTTCGAAGAACCAGCTTTTTGTTTCACTGATTTTTTGTATTATCTTTTTGTCTTCTATGTCCTGGATTTGGGCTTTTATTTTGGTGATCTGGATTCTTCTGCTGAAATTAGGGTTTTTGTGGTCTTGCTTTTCCAGCTTCTTTAGATGGCTTGTTAGGTTGTCAATTTCTGTTCCTTCCATTTTCCTCATGTGTGTTTGTAGGGATATAAATTCCCCTCTTATTACAGCTTTTAAGGCATCCCAG
>NW_007200765.1:0-784 GCF_000164805.1 Carlito syrichta | reverse complement strand
ACAAGTGTACGTAGTAGTCTCTATGATCTTTTGTATTCTTCAGGGTCAGATGTGACTTCATATTTGTGTTTCTGATTATGCTTATTTGGTTTTTTTCTCGTTTTTCTGGTCAGTCTAGCTAGGAGACCATCAATCTTGTTTACCCTTTCGAAGAACCAGCTTTTTGTTTCATTGATTTTTTGTATTATCTTTTTGTCTTCTATGTCCTGGATTTGGGCTTTTATTTTGGTGATCTGGATTCTTCTGCTGAAATTAGGGTTTTTGTGGTCTTGCTTTTCCAGCTTCTTTAGATGGCTTGTTAGGTTGTCAATTTCTGTTCCTTCCATTTTCCTCATGTGTGTTTGTAGGGATATAAATTCCCCTCTTATTACAGCTTTTAAGGCATCCCAGAGATTTTGGTAAGATGTTTCTTTATTTTCATTTGTTTCCAGGTATCTTTTGATCTCTATTTTGATGTCATCATTGACCCAGGGGTTATTTAGCATCATGTTGTTTAGTGTCCATGTCTTTGTGGGTTTTGGGGGGACTTTGTTGGTGTCAATGTTTATTTTTATTCCACTGTGGTCCGAGAAGGCGCATGGTAGAATTTCAGTCCTTTTAAATTTGCTTATACTTGATTTGTGTCCAATTATGTGGTCGATCTTAGAATATGTTCCATGTGGTGATGAGTAGAATGTGTATTCTGTGGTCTTTGGATGGAGTGTTCTATAGGTATCAATTAAGTCCATTTGGTCCAGAGTCTCATTGAGGTTCCGGATCTCCTTGCTGATTTTTGTCCTGATGA
>NW_007200764.1:0-776 GCF_000164805.1 Carlito syrichta | reverse complement strand
GCTTATTTGGTTTTTTTCTCGTTTTTCCTGGTCAGTCTAGCTAGGGGACCATCAATCTTGTTTACCCTTTCGAAGAACCAGCTTTTTGTTTCATTGATTTTTTGTATTATCTTTTTGTCTTCTATGTCCTGGATTTGGGCTTTTATTTTGGTGATCTGGATTCTTCTGCTGAAATTAGGGTTTTTGTGGTCTTGCTTTTCCAGCTTCTTTAGGTGGCTTGTTAGGTTGTCAATTTCTGTTCCTTCCATTTTCCTCATGTGTGTTTGTAGGGATATAAATTCCCCTCTTATTACAGCTTTTAAGGCATCCCAGAGATTTTGGTAAGATGTTTCTTTATTTTCATTTGTTTCCATGTATCTTTTGATCTCTATTTTGATGTCATCATTGACCCAGGAGTTATTTAGCATCATGCTGTTTAGTGTCCATGTCTTTGTGGGTTTTGGGGGGACTTTGTTGGTGTCAATGTTTATTTTTATTCCACTGTGGTCCGAAAAGGTGCATGGCAGAATTTCAGTCCTTTTAACTTTGCTTATACATGATTTGTGTCCAATTATGTGGTCGATCTTAGAATATGTTCCATGTGGTGATGAGTAGAATGTGTATTCTGTGGTCTTTGGATGGAGTGTTCTATAGGTATCAATTAAGTCCATTTGGTCCAGAGTCTCATTGAGGTTCCGGATCTCCTTGCTGATTTTTTGTCCTGATGATCTGTCTAAGGTTGTGAGTGGTGTATTAAAGTCCCCAGTTATTATGGTGTTAGAATCAATGTCTTTCTT
>NW_007200763.1:0-832 GCF_000164805.1 Carlito syrichta | reverse complement strand
CACTTTCAGATTTTAACCTTTCTAGGTCAACTTACTTCAAGACTCTTCCTGAAAAACAGCTTTTAATTGGATTTTGTCTCTTAACCCAACCGAAGTTTGTCTAATTAACTAATTTACTGCCTTGTGTTTGGTCTCGCTTTATCCTGTTTTTATTTCTTTGCCTTTTTAATTTCTACCTCTTTTTTTGTTTTCATTTGCTTTGCAGGAACTATTTTTCAGTTGACTTTGCACCTAAGACTCTGGCCCATAACAGGGACCAATAAATGTTTGTGGAATGAATTACTAAACTGAGTCTAGTATAGATGTGCTTTTAATTCTATTAGTGTTTAGCGATTTTTTGAAGGCTTTTAAAACCATTATTGAACTTTCAAGGTTAACAGCAGAATGATTTATATGCCTTTATCCTCAAAATGAAGAGTTTAGAACTTCTGAACTCCTTTTGACAAATCTACTACTCAAGTTTTTGTCAATTTAAGTCATATTTATGATCATCATTATTTTCTTATTTTTACAATATGAAATGTGTTTTCAAGATATTTAGATGTATATCTTTTTATTTAACTTTGTTTCTATTTAACAGAAAAATGAGAGAACAAGAATGAGGAAGTCATAGACCTTCCATCTATGACTTCCTCATTGTTGTTCTCTCTCATTTTTTGTTAAATACCTTTAATTAGTATATTCAGAAAAGTGACAGCGTTTCTATATCATTGCCCATATATGAATATTTTCTACTGCTTTTTACTCAGGAGCGTAAATCAGAATCTCCAAACCTCATATCTGCCTAAAAACTCCATCAAACTTCTTTGGCATTGTGTCCTTACCCCTCAGG
>NW_007200762.1:0-747 GCF_000164805.1 Carlito syrichta | reverse complement strand
TTGCTTTGCGGGAACTATTTTTCAGTTGACTTTGCACCTAAGACTCTGGCCCATAACAGGGACCAATAAATGTTTGTGGAATGAATTACTAAACTGAGTCTAGTATAGATGTGCTTTTAATTCTATTAGTGTTTAGCGATTTTTTGAAGGCTTTTAAAACCATTATTGAACTTTCAAGGTTAACAGCAGAATGATTTATATGCCTTTATCCTCAAAATGAAGAGTTTAGAACTTCTGAACTCCTTTTGACAAATCTACTACTCAAGTTTTTGTCAATTTAAGTCATATTTATGATCATCATTATTTTCTTATTTTTACAATATGAAATGTGTTTTCAAGATATTTAGATGTATATCTTTTTATTTAACTTTTTTTCTATTTAACAGAAAAATGAGAGAACAAGAATGAGGAAGTCATAGACCTTCCATCTATGACTTCCTCATTGTTGTTCTCTCTCATTTTTTGTTAAATACCTTTAATTAGTATATTCAGAAAAGTGACAGCGTTTCTATATCATTGCCCATATATGAATATTTTCTACTGCTTTTTACTCAGGAGCGTAAATCAGAATCTCCAAACCTCATATCTGCCTAAAAACTCCATCAAACTTCTTTGGCATTGTGTCCTTACCCCTCAGGCAGAGATTTTTGCTCAAGGTAACACAGTCTGTGTGTCTAGCTGGTTGACATCTGCCAGTCGTGGCCTCAGATGTACCTGGAGCAGGTGAAAGTCTGTAAACCAGTCCTT
>NW_007200761.1:0-942 GCF_000164805.1 Carlito syrichta | reverse complement strand
CCTTTATCCTCAAAATGAAGAGTTTAGAACCTTCTGAACTCCTTTTGACAAATCTACTACTCAAGTTTTGTCAATTTAAGTCATATTTATGATCATCATTATTTTCTTATTTTTACAATATGAAATGTGTTTTCAAGATATTTAGATGTATATCTTTTTATTTAACTTTTTTTCTATTTAACAGAAAAATGAGAGAACAAGAATGAGGAAGTCATAGACCTTCCATCTATGACTTCCTCATTGTTGTTCTCTCTCATTTTTTGTTAAATACCTTTAATTAGTATATTCAGAAAAGTGACAGCGTTTCTATATCATTGCCCATATATGAATATTTTCTACTGCTTTTTACTCAGGAGCGTAAATCAGATTCTCCAAACCTCATATCTGCCTAAAAACTCCATCAAACTTCTTTGGCATTGTGTCCTTACCCCTCAGGCAGAGATTTTTGCTCAAGGTAACACAGTCTGTGTGTCTAGCTGGTTGACATCTGCCAGTCGTGGCCTCAGATGTACCTGGAGCAGGTGAAAGTCTGTAAACCAGTCCTTTGGAATTTAGTGTGGTTGACAAGGCTGAGTCTAACCATGTCTTGTTTCTGCACAGGCAACCTGACTTTTTATTCTGAGATGCCTGGCTAGGTCTGGGCCACAGCCATCTCTGTGGCTAACACTTGAACAGGGGTGGACTGTCGGCCCCTCCAGAACCACATGCAGTGGGAAGAGGGAATTCTCTGAACAAACGGCAGTACTGTTTCTAAAAGGTGGGGCCAGGGATGCGAGGTAGCCAGAAAACCATGTGCATGCACTACCGGCAAGCAGATGAGAAAGGGCTTTCAATAAACCTGTCTGAATCCTCTGGGATCTCACTGGAGTTTCTAGATTATGTGATTTAAATCCCAGGAGGTAAAGACCTGGATCTTAGTTCTCATTTCTTTTTCTAACGGAC
>NW_007200760.1:0-818 GCF_000164805.1 Carlito syrichta | reverse complement strand
TTCTTTTTCTAACGGACACAGGTTTGTTTTCCTTTAACTTGGTTGATATCAATTTGTTACCTAGCACATGGCTCTCCGATCATAATTTTTTCCTAAAGAAATCATATAATTCAAACAATAGAAAACTTAATTTGCTTCTATATTCATGTTGTCACAAGAAGCAGGCTTATTATTATGCTGAAGCCACTGGTAGTAGTGGGGGTTTTTGAATTCAGTAGTCATTTGACACCTCTCTCTCTCTTTCTCTCTCTCTATTAGGCCCAGAACCAATGCAATATTTAACATCTCTCAAGTACCTTCTTGCCACTATTTTCTTATTTTCACAGCATGGAATAGTTGTTTCATGCAAAAAGAGATAAGGAAATCTTTGACAGTGAATTGTCACGGCATGTCTTGTGCCATAGACTGAGTTGAATATTAAATGCAATCTGCTGATTTTGGAAGAGACGAGGGTATTTCCTGTGGGAGGTTGCAAGACTAACTAGCGGTGGAATGAGGCTCCCAAAATGAGCACTTCATGTGTAGATCGTCCTTACCGTTATTTTCATTCTTGTTATTTCAAAAACAAAGTCAAAGAAAGTAAAACTAAAATAGCCAATAAAACAGTCTTAAAATACCCAACAAATGGAAATATAATATTCAAAAGATAAAATGGCAATAACAAATTAGTTCAACTAAAACCAGTATGTTCAACCAGAGTCCATCATAGGCCAAGGGGTGGTCAACAACTGAACGTTCCCTGCTCTGTGGGATGGACCACATGAGACCTGATTTCTTTAGGATGCCCTGAGACTTGAGTGGAGGACAAGATCAAAGCG
>NW_007200759.1:0-382 GCF_000164805.1 Carlito syrichta | reverse complement strand
ATAGATTGACCAAGAAAAAATGAGAAAAAAACCAAATAAGCACAATCAGAAACACAAAAGAAGAAGTCACATCTGACCCTAAAGAAATACAAAAGATCATTAGAGACTACTACGTACACTTGTATGGAAACAAACTTGAAAAACTTAAGGAAATAGAAGACTTTCTGACATCATACAACCTACCTAAGTTGGAACAAGAAGAAATTGAGACCCTAAATAGACCAATAACAATCAAGGAAATCGACTACATAATAAGAAAACTTCCTACCAAAAAAAGCCCTGGACCAGATGACTTTCCAGCAGAATTATACAAGACATTTAAGGAGGAGCTGATACCAATCCTACTGAAGGTATTCCAGGCAATGAAAAAATGGAATGCTCC
>NW_007200758.1:0-749 GCF_000164805.1 Carlito syrichta | reverse complement strand
AAAGCACCCAAAGAGTGTCGACTCCTCCTGTCCTACCTGAGGAGCTGCACCAAGGAGAGAGGAGAAAAAATGTCTTCCATGAAGGCTCTCCCTGATGGCAAAAAGGTTCAGGACCACTGATATAGGTGATGCTTGATCCATTGCTTTCTTTGACAAATGGATGGGGACTGACTTGTGGCACTTGTTTCAGTGAAACCAACAGTGTGAAGAACAAGATAAGATGCTGTGAGGTTATGAAAATCCAAACAGAGAGAGAGGCAAGACGTCGACAGTATAGGTAAACTGGTGAGATTCTCTGAACGGACCAAGACTGCATATTGCTGAATTGACAGACTGTAAAACAGAGGGAAAAGTGAACAAAGCCAAAAGACCCTCATAAGGAAGAACAGGGTATTGCAGAAGAGAAATAAAAGCAACCCCACCTTCCCTCAAAAACAGAATCGAAGAGGGGGAGGGAAAGTGGGAGAGGGAGAAAAATCTACAGAAATGAAGAAAAACCAAAAGAAGCATATGGGTCTCACCCAGACGCCTGGGAGAGCAGACACTGAGAAAACTGACTGAAATGCAAACAAAGAAAAGCCCCCAGAATGCAGGGTCTCAAACTTCAAATGTAGATATCAAAACAATAATGGAGAGAGTAAAAAGAATTGAGGAGACACAAGAAGAAACTAGGAAGGAGCTGATATCTGAGATAACAGTAATAAAGAATATTGTGTATGAAATAAATAACAAATTGATAAGCATGAAAG
>NW_007200757.1:0-500 GCF_000164805.1 Carlito syrichta | reverse complement strand
TGTGGCAAGAACAAATGCCAGGGTGCTCTCCGCAAAGTTGAGTGGTGAAATGTGGGTGGTGAGAAGGAAAGGAAACTCATAGAACCCTAAGGGAAGCAAGCTAAATCGTTGGCTATGGACAGTTAGGAAGTGTATCCCCGCAATCAAAGCACTCCTCATTGTGCACCAAAACGACTCCTGCTAAGGGTAGGCCAGGCATGGAATCTCCCACCTCTCATCCAGCACTTTGGCAGACTGAGGACGGAAGATTGCTGGAGCCCAGGAGTTGAAACATGACTGTGTAATGTCACGAAGCCTCATCTCTATCTCCAAAATGTCATCAATGAGCTGGGCATGGAGACATAGGCTTTTCGTTGCAGCCGCTTGGGAGGATTGCCTGAGCCCCGGAGGTCTACCCTGTGGTCAGGTATGGTTGTACCACTCTAGTACCGTCTGGGCCTCAGAGTGAGGCCCTGACTCAAAGAGAAACGCAACCCACAGATGCGGAAAATATATTTGCG
>NW_007200756.1:0-788 GCF_000164805.1 Carlito syrichta | reverse complement strand
GGTGCTCTCCGCAAGTTGAGTGGTGAATGTTGGTGGTGAGAAGGAAAGGAAACTCATAGAACCCTAAGGGAAGCAAGCTAAATCGTTGGCTATGGACAGCTAGGAAGTGTATCCCCGCAATCAAAGCACACCTCATTGTGCACCAAAACGACTCCTGCTAAGGGTAGGCCAGGCATGGAATCTCCCACCTCTCATCCAGCACTTTGGCAGACTGAGGACGGAAGATTGCTGGAGCCCAGGAGTTGAAACATGACTGTGTAACATCAGGCAGCCTCATCTCTATCTCCAAAATGTCATCAATGAGCTGGGCATGGAGACATAGGCTTTTCGTTGCAGCCGCTTGGGAGGATTGCCTGAGCCCCGGAGGTCTACCCTGTGGTCAGGTATGGTTGTACCACTCTAGTACCGTCTGGGCCTCAGAGTGAGGCCCTGACTCAAAGAGAAACGCAACCCACAGATGCGGAAAATATATTTGCGAATGTACATCTGACAAGGGATGATCAGCTCGGAACTACAAGGAACTGCCACTTGCCGACAAGAAAAAAACAAACAGCCTCATTTCACAGTGAGCAAAAGATAGGAAGAGACCCTTCTCAACAGCAGACATACAAGCAGCCACCAAAGACGTTGGAAAAAGCTCAGCCTCATTTGTCATCCGAAAATGCAAGTGAAAACTACCTTGAGGAGTCACCTATTTTCAGTCAGGATGGCTATCATCCATCATTCCCAAACAACACGTGCTGGCGTGGAAATGACAAAAAGGGAACACTTCTACACTGCTCGTGGGA
>NW_007200755.1:0-866 GCF_000164805.1 Carlito syrichta | reverse complement strand
GCTACATCCATGTTTCAAACTTCTCTGTCCTCTAATCATTCATTACAGACTCAGTTTTATTGATTGTTTGCAGCAACAGGTCCTGCAACACTTTATTGTCCTCATTCTGGTTTTACAACCTTTTTACAGGCTTGTGTTGATTCCCCATATGTTTTGTTAATTGCTAATGCTCATTCTATTTACTCAGTAATATATAATTTTGTTCATGTTGAAATTAATTGTGAAAATTGTACTTTGTCTAATTGTATTATTGATAACCCATATCAAGTATTTCTGTTAAGGCATCCTTCTTAACGTTTTTGTGCCTGTTCAGCTACAGGAACCGTGGTATTCTTCTCCAGGTACTTATATTTTAGAACAAGCCACAGCAATGTTAAATAGGCCTTGTAGGTTTGTTGCAGCTTTAGTCTTGGAAATTTCTGCTTTAATAGCTATCATAGGATCTGTAGCAGCATCTGCCACTGCTTTGGCTCAAGAAGTTCACACAGCTAATCATGTGAATGATTTGTCCCAAAATGTTAGCTTAGCTTTATTTACTCAAGAACAGATAGATAAAGGTATTATTGATAGGTTGAATGCTTTAGAATCAGCATTAGTATATATAGGAAATCAAATACAACATATTAAGGTTCAGATGTCTGTAGCTTGTCACGCTCAATTTAAATGGATTTGTGTTACACCTTTGCCATATGATGGTCAGAATGTTAGTTGGACTGATGTTCAGAAACACCTTATGGGAGTTTGGCAGTCCTCTAATTCTTCTTTAAATATTCAACAGTTACATGGTCAAATTATTGCTATCTCTCAGGCACACTTGTCTACACTTTCATTTTGTCATTGGCTTCTAGATTTACTTCTTCTCTTTC
>NW_007200754.1:0-840 GCF_000164805.1 Carlito syrichta | reverse complement strand
GTTCATGTTGAATTAATTGTGAAAATTGTACTTTGTCTAATTGTATTATTGATAACCCATATCAAGTATTTCTGTTAAGGCATCCTTCTTAACGTTTTTGTGCCTGTTCAGCTACAGGAACCGTGGTATTCTTCTCCAGGTACTTATATTTTAGAACAAGCCACAGCAATGTTAAATAGGCCTTGCAGGTTTGTTGCAGCTTTAATCTTGGAAATTTCTGCTTTAATAGCTATCATAGGATCTGTAGCAGCATCTGCCACTGCTTTGGCTCAAGAAGTTCACACAGCTAATCATGTGAATGATTTGTCTCAAAATGTTAGCTTAGCTTTATTTACTCAAGAACAGATAGATAAAGGTATTATTGATAGGTTGAATGCTTTAGAATCAGCATTAGTATATATAGGAAATCAAATACAACATATTAAGGTTCAGATGTCTGTAGCTTGTCACGCTCAATTTAAATGGATCTGTGTTACACCTTTGCCATATGATGGTCAAAATGTCAGTTGGGATGATGTTCAGAAACACCTTATGGGAGTTTGGCAGTCCTCTAATTCTTCTTTAAATATTCAACAGTTACATAGTCGAATTTCTGCTATCTCTCAGGCACACTTGACTACACTTTCATTTTCTCAACTGGCTTCTAGATTTACTACTTCTCTTTCTCAATTTGTGGCTTCTCATTCTATTTGGAATCTGATCTATAACTTCATTGCTATTGGTATGATTGTTCTTTTTCTGCTGTTTGTTTTTCCAGCCATTATTCAACGCTTAAGAAAAGCCGTGCAACGTAATTCAGATAATATTTATCTGGCAGTGCTCAGCAATAAAGCTAAAAGA
>NW_007200753.1:0-722 GCF_000164805.1 Carlito syrichta | reverse complement strand
CAGCTGACTTAACTAGCTAACTAGCTGAATTAACTAGCTGACTTTAGCTAGCTACCTACCTAGCTAACTGACTTAAATAACTGAAATATCTAGCTAGGAAGCTTGCTAGTCATCTGACTTAACTAGCTTTTTAACTAGCTAGCCAGCTTGCTAGCCAACTGACTTAATGAACTGACATTAGCTACGCAGCTGGTTAGCCAGCGACTTTACTAGCTGACTTAACTAGCTAGCCAGCTGGCTAGACAGCTGACTTAACTAGCTAGCTATGTAGCTAGCCAGATGGGTAGCCAGCTGATTTATGTAGTTGACTTAACCAGCTAGCCAGATAGTTATCCAGCTGACTTTACTAGCTGTCTTAACTAGATAGCCAGTTGACTAGACAGCTGACTTAACTAGCTATCTACCTAGGTAGCCAGCTGGCTAGACAACTGATTTATGTAGCTGAATTAGCCAGCTATCAAGATGGTTAGCCAGCTGACTTAACTAGATGACTTAATTAGCTAGCCACCTGGCTAGCCAACTGACTTAACTAGCTCGATACCTATTAAACAGACTGTCTTTCCAGTTGACTTAACGTGCTGACATAACTAGCATGCCTGATTGCTAGCCAGCTGAATTAACTAGTTTGCTACGTAACTAGCCAGCTGGATAGCTAGCTGACATAACTACCTCACTTAACTAGATAGCCAGCTGGCTCACCAGTTGACTTAAATGCCTAGCTC
>NW_007200752.1:0-353 GCF_000164805.1 Carlito syrichta | reverse complement strand
CTAGCCACCTGGCTAGCCAACTGACTTAACTAGCTCGATACCTATTAAACAGACTGTCTTTCCAGTTGACTTAACGTGCTGACATAACTAGCATGCCTGATTGCTAGTCAGCTGAATTAACTAGCTTGCTACCTAACTAGCCAGCTGGATAGCTAGCTGACATAACTACCTCACTTAACTAGATAGCCAGCTGGCTCACCAGTTGACTTAAATGCCTAGCTCCATAGCTATCCAGCTGGCTAACCAGCTGACTTGACTAGCTGACTCAAATAGCTGTCTTAACTAGTTAGCCTGCAGGCTAGCCAGCTGACTGAACTCGCTAGCTGCCTAGGAAGCCCGCTGGCTTGCCAGCT
>NW_007200751.1:0-644 GCF_000164805.1 Carlito syrichta | reverse complement strand
TCAGCCTCTTGAGTATCTGGGACTGGTAATGTGCTTCGCCATGCCCAACTGAGTCTTTAATTTTTTTGTAAAAACATGGTCTCGTGGTGCTGCCCAGGCTGATCTTGAACTCCTGGGCTCAAGCAATCCTCCTATCTTGGCCCCCCAAAAGTACTGGGATTATAGGCATGAGCCCCTGTGCCCAGCCAGGAAATATGTTTGATCCATCAACATTTCTTGGTTAAAAAGAAAGAAACCACTTGAAACTACTTTATTATTATTATTCAGTTTTGCATATCACACCAAAGCCAGCATTATGTTCACTGTGAAACAAAGTATTGCTCTCATTCAACTCAGGAACAAGAAATGTGAGCCTGCTAACATTTCATTTCTCTAAAGTGCTTGCCAGTGCAATCAAATAAGAAAATTAGGCCAGATTTGGTGGCTCAGCCTGTCATCCCAGCAGTTTGGGAGGCCAAGGTGAGTGAATTTGCCTGAGCCCATGGGTTCGAGAGCCGCCTGGGCAATCTTTTTTTTTTGAGTTGGAGTCTCACTCTGTCACACAGACTGGAGTGCAGTGGCCACTCCCGGCCACTGCAGCCTCGATCTGCTGGGCTCCAGCAATGCTTCCGCCTCAGCCTTCCAAGTAGCTGGAACTGCAGGCG
>NW_007200750.1:0-701 GCF_000164805.1 Carlito syrichta | reverse complement strand
TACATTTTTCATTTTTAAAAGGTTTTTTTATTTTTTTGGTTTGATTTTTGTGAGTCAGAGTCTCCCTCTGTTGCCCAGACTGGATGGTCACAGGCACCTCAGCCTCGAAGTGCTCAACTCAGGTGATCCTTCCACCTCAACATTCCAGGCAGTTGAAACTACAGGCTCATGCCATCACACCCAGCTAACTGTTTGGTTTATTGTCGAGCTCAGGAAGAAAAAACTGAAGGTGCTCCACAGGGATCAGAGTTTCACATTAAAGGGAAGTCTAAAGAATGCTAACAGTGAAGGAAGTTTTCATAAATTGAGCAAAAATGCAACGTAACCACAACGCTTGCTATGCCTTGTTGTGGCACCTTTTTACCAAGTTGATAGGCTGGTGTAGACAAGACCAGTTAGATTCGTCTTGAGCAACAGCGCCATCATGAGGAAACTGTTTCATGAACCCCCAAATCAAGAGCATCTATGCAAGTCCTAGCAGTTGAGGAAGCAAGGACTGAACAGAGCTGGCAGAAGCCAGAGCCAGATGCAGAGACATGGGAAAATTCTGGTGAATGAGTGACCAAGACTGAGCTAGAAGCTTCCAAGAGGTTTCATCTCAGTAAATGGCCCATTATACTCACGGTATAGGACAGTGGGTATGTGACTTCTACATTTGAGCCACTCTCTTCTTCACACAAAAGCACATTTCATAAGCCCAT
>NW_007200749.1:0-928 GCF_000164805.1 Carlito syrichta | reverse complement strand
TGGCATGTGATTAGTGACCCAGTGAGCATACATGGCAGTAAAATTATAAGTAAATCTCTATACATCTGATGGAAAGTTGCACAGTAGAATTATTTTATATGACCTTGTCCCTTCTAAGTTGTACTTTTTCTAGATATTTTAAACTTCTATTTCCTTGTAGACTGGTTAGTCAGCTCTTGTTTCCAAAGGCAGTTTCTCCTAGGACTAAGATTAGAAACTAAATTACCATGATAGTTTTGTCGCCCTGCCCCTAGCCAGGCAGAACGTTTTCTTTTGTTTCGTTAATTACCGAAATTCTGTCTGCTTCAGCCCATGGCCGCCATCTTGGCAACCCTGCATTTCCTTGTTCAAGAGTGTGACAGCTACTATTTGATTTTTAGAGTAGACTTGTTAGGATAAAATATATACATATACACTCATAGCTGCGTAAATCTATGCTTGCTGTTTTGTTTCCTTTTGCTACATTATTCAAGTGTAATAGTTACTATACGATTTATGAAAGAATTAATGATGAGGTATTAGCTTAATAGGATATAGCATAGTATTAAAGTCCAATAACTAGATCATATAAAAATTAAAGTTTAGACATATGAAACATATGAATTATAGTAAAGTTTGGTAGTTTAAGAATAAGTTTTAACTGAGTTATAAGGCATTACGTTAAATCGTAATAGGATAATAGTATAACTGACAGTTAAGTCATTTAACTAAACTTATAGATTATAGTATAGTGTTAAGTTGATAATATTAATTGTTAAAAATATTGGGAATCAGTTAACTTGGATTGAACCTAGAGTTAACTTAGAAAAGTTTTTTGTATTAATCAGGGTATAGAACAAAGAGCATAATATGAATGATTCATTGAACATTATGGAAAACACTTTGAACGATTTGTATTGAAATTGTGCACCTGTGACCTTAATGTAGA
>NW_007200748.1:0-834 GCF_000164805.1 Carlito syrichta | reverse complement strand
TGCCCAGACAGGCCTCGAGCCCGCGGGCTCAGGCTCCCAAAGACGGGATTACAGACCGAACATCTCAGCCTCCCAAAGCATGGCATTACAAGCTGAGCCACTGAGCCTGACTAGAACAGAATTTTAAGGATGAGTTTTTTTCTGAATTGGACATGGAGTTTCTGGAAAGAGTTTTCTCATCAGATTATATTTAAAAATGCAAAAAGAGCACTGATAATTTATGGAGTAAACTGTTTTTAGAGATATATAAAATGGTTACATTAGCTATTCCTAACCAATCCACTTATGAAAAGCAAAGAGCTAAGTGATTTTTAGTATAATATTTTCAAGTATTTTTGGAAAACGAAGGAATGCAGTGATATAGGTTGGTTGCTTCTAATGTCACTGGTCAAAATGGTGAGAGAAAGGTTTAGCAGAGGAATCAAATTCCCAGATCAAGGACTGAAATTGTTGATAATCAGAATCTTGACCTAATCCTGCAATTGGCCTCATTACAATAAAAGTTGAACTCCCAGACTTGCATGATTGGAAAAAAATGAAATTGCACAAGTTGGAATGGGGATGTATGAGAAGACACTGATGAAGCTGGGGATGTTAAACCCCTAATTTCTCATGAGTCTTCTTTGCCATTGGAAGAGGCCTCTCTACCCAGTGGTAGTAGCCTCTCCATCCCAAATAAAAGTGGTCTCTTCTACCCCAGAAGGTGGACTTCCTACCCCTAATGGCAGTGACTACTTACCCCCAATGGCAGGCACCCACTACAGTGGTATCCCCCTTTTATCTCCATCTGAGGGGATTAACCCTGTGTTGCCCAAAGAAACAGTCATAGCCTCC
>NW_007200747.1:0-856 GCF_000164805.1 Carlito syrichta | reverse complement strand
CAGACCGAACATCTCAGCCTCCCAAAGCATGACATTACAAGCTGAGCCACTGAGCTGACTAGAACAGAATTTTAAGGATGAGTTTTTTTCTGAATTGGACATGGAGTTTCTGGAAAGAGTTTTCTCATCAGATTATATTTAAAAATGCAAAAAGAGCACTGATAATTTATGGAGTAAACTGTTTTAGAGATATATAAAATGGTTACATTAGCTATTCCTAACCAATCCACTTATGAAAAGCAAAGAGCTAAGTGATTTTTAGTATAATATTTTCAAGTATTTTTGGAAAACGAAGGAATGCAGTGATATAGGTTGGTTGCTTCTAATGTCACTGGTCAAAATGGTGAGAGAAAGGTTTAGCAGAGGAATCAAATTCCCAGATCAAGGACTGAAATTGTTGATAATCAGAATCTTGACCTAATCCTGCAATTGGCCTCATTACAATAAAAGTTGAACTCCCAGACTTGCATGATTGGAAAAAAATGAAATTGCACAAGTTGGAATGGGGATGTATGAGAAGACACTGATGAAGCTGGGGATGTTAAACCCCTAATTTCTCATGAGTCTTCTTTGCCATTGGAAGAGGCCTCTCTACCCAGTGGTAGTAGCCTCTCCATCCCAAATAAAAGTGGTCTCTTCTACCCCAGAAGGTGGACTTCCTACCCCTAATGGCAGTGACTACTTACCCCCAATGGCAGGCACCCACTACAGTGGTATCCCCCTTTTATCTCCATCTGAGGGGATTAACCCTGTGTTGCCCAAAGAAACAGTCATAGCCTCCCCTGAAGCAGTTATCATGCAAAGCACTGCTAATTATCCACGGGATCCACCACCACTATAACCCTGTTCCAGATGC
>NW_007200746.1:0-987 GCF_000164805.1 Carlito syrichta | reverse complement strand
CAGTCAGACATGCTCGGGTGACTTGTTCTGGCCAGTGACCGACGTCGCTTTCCGGTGGAGACTAAGACCACTGTTAGTTTTGCCACGCTCGTTCCCTCCCTGCCCACCAAGGAACCTGCAATTCTCTAGTGGCTACCAGGGCAACCTGGGTTCCTAGGTGAGAATGACGACAACTCGAATAGAGCACTCCTATGAACATCAAAGTATATTATCTAAGAAAGAAGTGTAATGCAAATTTAAACAGCAAATATCTAACACTGAATCATACACGATTTTCAGCAATGAAAGAGCCTAGCCCCTCAAGTAAAGAGAAAAATTAAATCAAGTTATTAAATACAATTTTTGTTTATCTCTGATTTTAAGATAATTTTTTTTGGTTGAACCACCATGTCCGTCATTGATTTTAAGATACTTTTTAGAGAAAATTTTCCAGTTAGATAATTTTTGATACTTTTTATACGTATGTTATCTCATTTCATTTGCACTTTAGGAAAATATCAAGAATGGCCCTGCACTTCGCTAGTTTCCTGTTGAATATGTCTCTGGTTCCTCTGTCTTTGATCCCGCATGTTTTATGGGTGCTGTGTGGATATATATATATATATATATATATATATATATATATGCTTCTTTTTAATTTCAAGTTTGTCACTCGGTGAAGTTTAGGCTTCTGTTGAATTTCTTACCCAAGTAGTTAACGTGTTATCCTAGGAATAGTTGTTTAATCCTTACCCCCTTTCTTTTTCTTTTTCTTTTTCTTTTTTTTTTTTTTGAGTTAGAGTCTCACTCTGTCGCCCAGACTGGAGTGCAGTGGCCGCTCCCGGCCACCGCAACCTCGACCTGCTGGGGTCTGGCGATCCTTCCGCCTCAGCCTTCCTAGTAGCCGGAATTACAGGCATGCGCTAAAACACCTGGCTAATTTTTTGATTTTATTGTAGAGATGAGGTCTCGCCTGCCCGGGCCGGTCTCGAACCTGCGGGCTCAGGG
>NW_007200745.1:0-1171 GCF_000164805.1 Carlito syrichta | reverse complement strand
AAGGACAGCGAGGGAATGGGTTAGAGCTGGCCTGGGCATAGGCAGAAACGGATTCCAGGCCACAAAGGTGACAGCTCCGGAGATGCTCTGCTCGGCCCCTCTCACAATACAATTTCACATCACGGGAAACGGGGCGCCATGAGCAAATTCGTGCGCGCAATCTCCCCGCCGCCCCCTACTCAGGCCACGCCCTAAATCCTCAGGAGACATCCGCCCTCACCCTCCAATGCCGCCACCTCCACCAAATTCACAGGACGCTGCCCACCCTGGGAAGGATGTGCCGCCTGTTTCCCTCTGTCCTGCCCTGACTGAAAACCGCAGACACAGTGAGTGGCCTCTGTAACTTGTGCAGGAGACCACCCCGCAGCTCAATGCCTCCGTCCTGTGTACTCACACTCACACACTGGCACACACTCTCATTACTTCCCTCTGCTGGACTCCCTCAAGCCTGTTCTGGCAAGGCTAGGTGGATTCCCCAGGGCCTTGTTGAAAGGGCACTGAGCCAGTGTCTTCTGATACACAACTAATATTGTACATGCAACGTCACACAACATTGGGCCACCTGTATAACCTTAAACAACGCAAGACCAAAGAGCCATGTCCATAGACAAATGCAATGCCATACCCTAACACTAATTATTTTGAAATTGGGTGGAATCCTTCTGTAGAATAAGCCACTATGCATATGCAAATAACTGAACAGCTGATGCTTATGTATTTTTAAAATTATAAATTCCAGGTTTGGAATAATGAAAGAATTAGACTGTTTTCTTTTTAACAAATTACCGGAAAATTGTGTTCAGACTTAAAAGTTAATTGTAACCTTTCCAACATCTTACATCTCTGGTGATTGTTTAGGTCGATAGAGTTATCGTTAAGCAAGGAAAGAAATGAGGCTGTGACCCACACATTCATTATGTTTATTTGTCTTGAGTATCTGAAAACAAAATGGTCACTCCTGCTGGATTATTTACCTAAGTTACTTCCTGAATATAATAATAATGGTATGTAAATAGTACTCTGTGTTTTTTCAAATACATTATCTCATTTGATCCTCCAAACAACAGTTAAACATATATCTTTCCCTCAACTGCACCGATGAGAAACTGAAGCTTAAACACATGACAGTGTATTCAAGATATATTTATAAATCTGTTTTAAGAACACCACT
>NW_007200744.1:0-763 GCF_000164805.1 Carlito syrichta | reverse complement strand
GGCTGGCCTCAAACTCCTGAACTCAAAAATTCTCCCACCTTAGCCTCCCAAAATGCGGGATTACTGGCATGAGCCACCCTGCCTGTATGCTATTGCCCATTTCTTATAGTGGCAATCCAAGAGACCTCAGTGAATAAATTAATAAAAGGAAAAGGAAAAAGGAAAGAGGGAGGGAAGGACAGAATAGGATGAGAGGAAGGAAGAGGGAAGGAGGCAAGTAATAGCTGGTTACAGTTGTGTGCTTCTGATGACCCTATGACACCCTGAGCTGCCCCAGGAGTGCAGAGAGTTGGGACTTCCATGAGGTCTTGGAGGAGAGGGTATGAGGAAGGAGACATCATCGATCAGCATGTCTGTCTGCCCATGGCCCAGCATGGGACCTGCCAAAGAGATGACAGGTTCTTGTCCTGAATTTATGACACACCTACTGAGCGACCTTAGATGAGCCACTGAACTCAAACCTAGAGATAATGTCAGAATGTCTCCCACTTGTGAGACGATCACTGATCCTTAACCACCTTCTCATGGCCAGAGTGGTGATGCGTGTGCTGTTGTAGTTAGCAGCTGATGAGAGGCAGGAGTTGGTTCACATGTTCTGGCTTCATGGCAACTGTTTCTTGGCCTTAACCAATGCATACATCCTAAGCCTTGGGGCCCACATATATTTGCATGATGGGCTGAACCACTGTGGATTTCCTCTCCTACAAAACCTAGAATATGGGACTTGGTTGACAGCCTTGAAACATGCATGCCAGAAACGATG
>NW_007200743.1:0-867 GCF_000164805.1 Carlito syrichta | reverse complement strand
CAAGTTGGAGTTTCAAGTGATTTATCTGAAGATAGGTGATGATGATAGATGATATAAGATAGACAGATAGACACACAAATATATAAATGTTTATGTATCATATATTTACCCTAAATATTAAACTCTTAACCACTGAAATTTTTTTTTTTTGAGTTGGTGTCTCACTCCATCATGCAGGCTGGAGGGCAGTGGCATGCTCACAGCAACACCAGCATTGACCTGGTGGACTCCAGTGATCCTTCTGCCTCAGCCTTCCAAGTAGCGGGAACTACAGGTGCATGCTACCATGCCCAGCTAATTTTTGCTTTATTGTAGAGATGAGGTCTTGCCAAGTTGCCCAGCTGAGTCTCAAACCCGTGGTCTCAGGCAATTCACTCACCTCAGCCTCCCAAAGTGGTGGGATTGCAGTCTGAGCCACTGAACCCAGACTGAAATTTCTTAATGGCTCTCCCCAGTACCTACTAGTGAGTCATCTTCATTCATTTGTCATGCAAGGTCTTTTATGATATGACCTCAGCCTCTCTCATCATTTAATGACTCATTTTCTCTCTACATTTCCAATGTTTTAGCCACATTTGACCACTAGGTGTCTGCTTCTGTATCTGCTCATGGTGTTTATTCAGAATGTCCAGCCATCCTCAGTTCCTCTACCTGGAAACCCCCAACTCATCTTTCTTTCTTTCTTTCTTTCTTTTTTGGAGTTGGAGTCTCACTCTGTCACCCAGACTGGAGTGCAGTGGCATGTTCCCAGCCATCGCAGCCTCAATCTGCTGGACTCTGGTGATCTTCTGCCTCAGCCTTCCAGGTAGCAGGAATTACAGGTGTGCACTACCACACCTGGCTAATTTTTGATTTGTTGTAGAGATG
>NW_007200742.1:0-1184 GCF_000164805.1 Carlito syrichta | reverse complement strand
ATGAGGTCTTGCCAAGTTGCCCAGCTGAGTCTCAAACCCGTGGTCTCAGGCAATTCACTCAACTCGGCCTCCCAAAGTGGTGGGATTGCAGTCTGAGCCACTGAACCCAGACTGAAATTTATTAATGGCTCTCCCCAGTACCTACTAGTGAGTCATCCTCATTCATTTGTCATGCAAGGTCTTTTATGATATGACCTCAGCCTCTCTCATCATTTAATGACTCATTTTCTCTCTACATTTCCAATGTTTTAGCCACATTTGACCACTATGTGTCTGCTTCTGTATCTGCTCATGGTATTTATTCAGAATGTCCAGCCATCCTCAGTTCCTCTACCTGGAAACCCCCAACTCATCTTTCTTTCTTTCTTTCTTTCTTTTTTGGAGTTGGAGTCTCACTCTGTCACCCAGACTGGAGTGCAGTGGCATGTTCCCAGCCATCGCAGCCTCAATCTGCTGGACTCTGGTGATCTTCTGCCTCAGCCTTCCAGGTAGCAGGAATTACAGGTGTGCACTACCACACCTGGCTAATTTTTGATTTGTTGTAGAGATGAGGTGTTGGCAAGTTGCCCAGGCAGGTCTTGAACACGCGGGCTCAGGCAATCCACTCACCTCAGCCTCCCAAAGCACTGGGATTACAGGCTGAGCCACCAAGCCTGGCTCCCAACTCATCTTTCAAGACACAGCTTAAGCATCTTGCTTTTTGTTATTTTTTAAAACTCCCCAAGTAGAGTTGCCCACACTTTTCTTTGTGGTACTTCAATACTTTATACATATCTCTTTTGTACACTTATTCCTGTAACAATACTGCTTGCCTACACATCTACTTCTTGTACTAATTTGCACATTCCTTGATGTGATCCATGTGATATTATTGGCTCATTACACAAAATCCCATTGCTCTTTCATTTTGATCCTGGTGGGTAGACTTTACTTGAGTTTTAAGGCAACATTTCATGGTGCTGGGATCACCTTAGCAGAATGCCTGTAGGGTGTGGGAAAAACATGTGAATATATGAGTGAGGGAAGTGTCAGACAACAGGGAATGAGAAGGACTGTGTGTGTGTGTTTATTTTTTTGAGATGGAGTCTCACACTGTCGTCCAGGCAGGAGTGCAGTGATACACTCATGATCATCCTAACTTTGACCCACTGGGCTCCAGTGATCCTTTCTGCCTCAGACATCCA
>NW_007200741.1:0-1228 GCF_000164805.1 Carlito syrichta | reverse complement strand
TGCAAAGCCAAAAAGGCAGCGAATGTCCTCTATCGAGTGCTCTGGGCTCCAAGATGCACACAAGCTCTCTTGTGTTGAAAGCTGTAAGCTCCTTCTTCACCCCACCCAGGTGTGCATCCTAGTCAGCCTTGGGCTTCGGCTTGGTTGGGCATTTGCTATGTTTCAACTTGAAAGAATACTTGATCTCTCTGAACCTCACCCTCACTATTTATAAAAGTGGATCCAATGTATTCAGAATGACCTAGAGATGACTGAGAAAATAGAAGGCAGTAATGTGCAAAGGACCTTTATCTGTGGCCGTTCAAGCTAGGCACACCATTATGGCAGTCAGTTCTGTTAAACACCACCCGTAATTTGGAGAGTCAGTCCTGACTCACAGCTTCAGAGCAAGAGAACTCCAATGCCTATGAAGAAAGGTTATTCTTTTTTTTTCTTTTCTAAAATTTTGGGTTAGTGGAAATTTTGGGTATAACTACTATAATCATTGATGTGCAAGTTAACTTGTTATAACAATTCCCTTAGTAATTAACTTTAGCTCACAAACTCTACCAGATGAAGCGTTTAAGTAGAAAATGAACAGTAAGTTGGACAAGGCCTTAAACCAGGTTAATTCTATATAAGGAGACTTTTCATAGCTATGTGATAACAAAGTCTATTAAAATATTTTATCTTCTAGTAAATATTACTATTATAATTGGCTTAAAATTTTAGATACCGTTTTGCAATTTAGTTGTATCTTATTATTAAACCAGATCTATTTACAAAACATAGTAGGTAAATATAGTCTTAATAAAATATTAGTCGGGGCTCGGTGGCTTAGCCTATAATCCCAGGGCTTTGGGAAGCCAAGGTGAGAGGATTGCTTGAGCCCACAGGTTCAAGACCCACCCGGGCAACTTGGTGAGACCTCATCTCTAAAATAAATCAAAATAGCTGGGCGTGGTGGTGTGCGCCTGTAGTTCTGGCTACTTGGGAGTCTGAGGTGAAAGCCTCACCGGAGCCCAGCAGGTTGAGGCTGCGGTAGCTGGGAGGGTGCCACTGCACTCCAGTCTGGGCAACAGAGTGAGACTCCAGCTCAAAAAAATAAAATAAGAAATAAAATGAAATAAAATATTAGAGTTACTTTATCAAAAGATATATTCATAGCATGACTTAGAGATCTCAGAAACATGAGAAGTAGTAGTTACACTTCATCCATGAAATTATTAGCTTAATTCTACCATTTTCG
>NW_007200740.1:0-806 GCF_000164805.1 Carlito syrichta | reverse complement strand
TAGTAATTAACTTAGCTCACAAACTCTACCAGATGAAGCGTTTAAGTAGAAAATGAACAGTAAGTTGGACAAGGCCTTAACCAGGTTAATTCTATATAAGGAGACTTTTCATAGCTATGTGATAACAAAGTCTATTAAAATATTTTATCTTCTAGTAAATATTACTATTATAATTGGCTTAAAATTTTAGATACCGTTTTGCAATTTTAGTTGTATCTTATTATTAAACCAGATCTATTTACAAAACATAGTAGGTAAATATAGTCTTAATAAAATATTAGTCGGGGCTCGGTGGCTCAGCCTATAATCCCAGGGCTTTGGGAAGCCAAGGTGAGAGGATTGCTTGAGCCCACAGGTTCAAGACCCACCCGGGCAACTTGGTGAGACCTCATCTCTAAAATAAATCAAAATAGCTGGGCGTGGTGGTGTGCGCCTGTAGTTCTGGCTACTTGGGAGTCTGAGGTGAAAGGCTCACCGGAGCCCAGCAGGTTGAGGCTGCGGTAGCTGGGAGGGTGCCACTGCACTCCAGTCTGTGCAACAGAGTGAGACTCCAGCTCAAAAAAATAAAATAAGAAATAAAATGAAATAAAATATTAGAGTTACTTTATCAAAAGATATATTCATAGTATGACTTAGAGATCTCAGAAACATGAGAAGTAGTAGTTACACTTCATCCATGAAATTATTAGCTTAATTCTAGCATTTTCTCTGATATATATAATTCCTTTCTTTACGTTAATTCAATGCAGTGAACCCTTGATTCAAAAATAAGAAAGAAGGCCTCAATCTGCTTAAAAGTGAATTGA
>NW_007200739.1:0-842 GCF_000164805.1 Carlito syrichta | reverse complement strand
CCATTCATTTGATAAATGCTATCTCTTTATTGAACGACATACTAAACTTTGCTACCATAATTCAATTCAGCTTTGAAAAGTAATACATTGATAATATCCCTTAAAACATGTATATATTTTTTGCCCCCCCACCCCAGTATGTACTTGAATACAGGCTGTAAGCTTTGCAAAAGGTAGTTTCTTCTTAGATTAGTTAGGTGGATGCCAAAAAGAAAACAGGTAATTTAAGGGACAAGAAAGCATTTTCAGAAAGTCTTCAACAGTCAAGTTCTTGACATGAACAAACATGTCACAAGCTTACAGTGTTCCAACATATTACAAAAAGATTTGTGAGGTGTAGATATGTTCACCCTTGTGTGATGACAGACACTCCCATGCATGGACAGAAAGATTTACAAAAACACACTGCTCTGCACAGTGCAGACCCCTGTGATAAGACTTCAAATCTTCCTGGAGGGAAGCACACTGGGGTGAGGGGTTGAATGCAGCTTATTTTATTCAGCTTCTTATGTTAACAGATTAGAGAGCACCATAGCTCAGTTAAGTTCATGCCACCCAGAAGTGACTACAGATTCAATGAGGCTTTGAACAACCTGGTAGGGAACCAGTGGCATTCACTCTTTCTTCCTCTGTGTAGACAAGAACAAAGTAGCTACCAGAAGCATGCCAGAGCTTATTCCAGGTAAAAATGCCAAGAAGCAGTGATAACATTTTTTTCTTACTTTTGTTATTAATTTTTCATTAAAGATGGAGTCTTGCTCTGTCACTCAAATTGAGGTGCAGTGGTGTGATCACACTCCCTGCAGCTCAAACTCCTTGGACCCAGCCGTCTTCCTGCCTTA
>NW_007200738.1:0-971 GCF_000164805.1 Carlito syrichta | reverse complement strand
CACAAAAGAAAAATCCTAAAGGCAGCAAGAGAAAAAGGCCAGATCACCAACCATGGAAGACCAATCAGAATAGCAGCAGATTTATTTGCAGAAACCCTGCAGGCTAGGAGAGCTTGGAGCCCTATCTTCAAAGTCCTAAAAGATAAACAATTTCAACCAAGAATAACCTACCCGGCCAAGTTAAGCTTCATCAGTGAGGGAGAATTAAAATCTTTCCCAGATATCCAATCCCTAAGAAGTTATGCTGCCATCAAACCATCTCTACATGAAACACTTAAGAAAGTACTAAACACAGAAGAAAAGGAAAACAGAACAACGTTCTTCACAAGAGTACAGGGAAAAGAATAAAATATACACGAACCAACCCCAAAACCAAAAGAAAGACAAAAAAAAAAAAGAAAAAACCAAGTGGAAGAACAACAACTCAATAAAAACGAACCAACCCCAAAACCAAAAGAAAGACAAAAAAAAAAAAGAAAAAACCAAGTGGAAGAACAACAACTCAATAAAAACTCCATGATAGGGACGAACTCTCACATTTCAATAATTAGTCTGAATGTGAATGGACTAAACGCACCACTGAAAAGACATAGAATGACAAAATGGATAAAATATCACCAGGCAACAATATACTGCCTTCAAGAGACCATCTCACTAGAAAGGACATACACAGACTCAAAGTAAGAGGATGGGAAACAAATTTTCAGGCAAATGGAACACAAAAGAAAGGAGGAGTCACGATCCTAATTTCAGACAAAATACCATTTAAGTTATCAAAAATTAAAAAAGATACAGAGGGCCACTACATACTGATAAAAGGTTCGCTCCATCAACAAGAAATATCTATCCTAAACATACATACACCCAACATAGGTGCGCCAACATTCATAAAGCAACTTTTAGGAAAACTAAAGAAAGACATTGACTCTAACACCATAATATCTGGGGACTTTAATACACCACTCACAACC